>NC_056720.1:17123777-17307606 GCF_018831695.1 Puntigrus tetrazona | reverse complement strand
TATTAATATTACATTATTACCAAATGTGAATTCGAATATATAATTAAAAATGAAAAGGTAAATAACAAAATTAAAAAAATGTTTTTCAAAAGTATCTGTGGATTTTTTAATTTTATCTAAAATGTACAAATAATTTAGTTAAAGTTCAAACTTGGCTTAGCTTTAAAAGCGTGTTTCATGCTTTTAATTGTTATTTTTATAATTTTCGAGAATGTTTATTTTATTTTAATCGATTTTAAACCTGAACATAATTGGCATTGTCTGAAAATGTACAATTAATGTATATAATTAAAATTAAAAATCAAAAAATACAATAAAAATGATAACTAAACATTTTGAAACTACATGTTCTTCAATTTTTATTGTACCGTTGGAATAATGAGAACTTTTTATCGTACCAGCTCAAACTCCGTATCGTGTGGCGTAATGCATGCGATTTGTTTTGAAATGATTTCACCGTTTTATTGTGGTGCAACACTTCCAGCAGAGGTGAGGTCTGGTTGTGGATCCGCTGGCCACCAGAGTAGCTGTTGTGTTATTGGTTCCGGACGGCTCACCCAGGTGGGATGCTCCCTCGCATCAGAAAGTGAACAGGTGCTGTCCAAAAGTGACATGCAGATCAAAGCTCACCACTGCTTGAAATACTCAGCGCCCCAGCTGAAGCCTGTACAAACACACCACTTATAACACAGTCTTACATTCATCTGGGAATGCGATATACATATATATATATATATATAAGCATATATATATATATATATATATATATATATAAAATTTAAGCATTAATTTTTCATTTTATTACTCTCATAAATGTTATATCTTGTCTGTAGCTGTATTAGACATTTTTTTAAATGACTTATTAAAATATAAAATTTGCTAAATATAATTTTAAAATGAACATCAAACAGTAACACTTAAATTAGCATATTTTAAGTGAGTTTAAACTACTAAAACATCATAATATTACGTAAATATTTCATTTGCATATTAAAACTAATATATTATAATATATAATTATATGTTATAATTTATATATAATTTATATATAAATATGAAATTGCTTTTATTTTCAAAAGTTTTTTCAATATTTAGTTTTTTCACTTATTCAATTTATTATTATTATCATTGTTAAACATTTAAATAAAAATCATTTAGATATGTTTTTAAGAATGTTCAAGCTTGCCCTTTCATAGATAACGATCATTGCTTTCTACTATTTATTTAAATTTATTAATAATAATAATAAATATATATATATATATATATATATATATATATATATATATATATATATATATATATATATATATATATATATATATATTATCTATGTTTGCTTTTTCATTAGTGGTCTGATTTTATACCAGCTTATTTTCCTCCAAACACTGGCAAATTTGCTGGTGATTGAAAGTAAATCCAACATTATAAATATTACAATTTTTCGTGAATGTGTCTTTGAGGAGCTTTATATAAAGTTTCTGAAAACATGAAACAACAAAGTCCAAAAAGCATTTTCTTTGCAGCAATTCTGGGCCGTGGTTGACCTGTGATCACACTGGAATAAGCGTTCGATAATTTCGGACTGATGTTAAACCGATGCCGCCCCACCTCGTAGCTCCGCTAATGAACTTTTTATTTTGCTAGCTAACGCCAGAATCAGTGCTAGCGAAAGCAGCTACAGGAAATGAGGCCATAGTCGTGCGATCTCAAGCGCTGTACTTCATTACTTCCACAGCACTAACCTCATGTTTTCCATTAATCATTAGAATCGCTTTAGAAAGTATCGAGAATGCCATTTCATGTCGGCACTTTGCTTTCCTGGAATCAGCATTTCTGCTGTTTCCTTTTAACTTTCCCCAAAACATTTAACCGCGTTTCCTAGACTGACAGATTATTTTCTTTATTATTTAGTCTGCTGTGTATAATATGAGCTGATATGAATTTGTAGGCCTAACTGAGAAGGCTAATTCCGCTAAGTTGGTTCCTGGATTTTCAAATGATTTTTATAATGGAGGTTTTTGGAAAACATGACTCATAGTGACTTTTGTGTTTTGCTGAACAAAATAAATGCAGTAAAATATGAATCTGTATGCATTGCATACACAAATAGCTAACAAGTTGGTTACAGAAGGACCACACCAAATGATTGGCGTTTATGCAATTTGTCGGGCACTTTAAATAGCTTACCCAATTTTGCTGGTTTTACGATGGTTTTTATTTAACAATGGTTTGTTTCTTGTTTGACTCTCATTCCTGACGTGCACCTATCTACATCTATTGGCGAGCATGTGATGTACCACATTTCCTCCAGTTCTGACAAAGAAAACAAACTCAATTTTAGATTGCATTTATATGCATTTAATGAAAATTTTACTGTAATATGTTTTAAGAATAGCAAGTATAGCACCTAAAAATTTTATTTTAAATTATATTATTTGTGTAATAAGTAAAGTATATTATAGACAAGGTTTTTTAAGCCTTAATTCACTCTGTTTTTCATATGGGGTCAGTGTGCTTTATTGGTAGAGTGGATCTGTTTCTAAAGGTTTTCTCCATTAATGAGTTTTTGATGAGCGCCATTCAGAGACAATTCATCTTAAAGGGGAGTGATGGCGTGGCTGATGGATTGATGAATGTCCGACCCTTGTGTAAACAGCCTATGAGCACATATATGTGTGGGACGCGACCCCGGGCCCCCACACATCGCACAGGGGCTATATCTGTGAGCCTGTGCTGGACGGCCCTGAGGTAGGATGATAGATGAAGACGTATGAGTGCAGATAGACCATCAGCATTATCGGTAGAAGTCTATCTGACGCAATGCTGTAATCAATCCCGTCCTCCACTCCCCGTCTCTCCGGCTCCTGAGTTACGAACCCAGCGTACCGGCTCGGCATGCTTTCATTTCAAACCTGCTTTCTCTGAGCTGAAGTGAACTCACCACAGGCGAGGAACCTAAGCCAACGGCTCCAAAGAAGACTCTCTGGACATCTTTTGATAATTATGTTGTTTTGCTGCTTTTCTTCTCGTCTTCACGCCGATGTGATGTGCTCGAGGCCGCCAGACGCCGCTCTCTCTCAACTTCTGCCAGCACGTCTTGTTGAGATGAGCTAATTGGTTAACGGGACACCAGAAAGCAATGGCCGCCCGTCAATGTGGAAGACACATGTTGAGTACGACCGAGCCAGAGCTCAGGGGAAGCCAAGCCACCTTCGTGAAAACTCGTGGAAAACAGTTACATTCAGGGGTAAAACATCCAGATAAACGGGATAATAATTGAAGCCTTTGAAAGCTTGAGACCTAGTCCTCTCTTAACGTTAGCCAAAGGCCAAAGACTTAAACAATGACAACATCTGCAGGCTTTGAGAAATGGTTTTATCGCGCTCGCTTGACTTCACGATAAATCATCATGTTGCCAGACTCCATTTACGATTGATGGGTGAAAAAGCGATCACGATTATGATGTGCTGCTCCAATTAGTCGTCTGTTAAACCGAACGGTTCTCTATCAGATTTGATGCGGCTACCAGTTAACCTGCTAAGCCATGTCAAAGCAACTGATTGGAGCCATTTCGGGAGAGATATGTTGTTTTAGATGCTGGTATGGTATGTTTCCCATCAGACTATGTAACTAGCTCATGAGCAAAACTATAAATTGAGTGATGTACAATTTATTACCCCTTCCCAGTTATTTCTTAAATAATATTTATTTGAAAGCATAAAAGAAAAAGATGTCAGGGTGGTACAACTGTCATGACATTATAAAATGTCATTGAGACATTTAACACAAAAATCTTTTGTCATTATTTATTAGAGGCAGAAATATAACAAATAATTAGATTTGGAGAAGTTGCACCACATGACATTTTGACAATCAACAGCTAACCACTTGTCTATCTATTTACCATGTAGGTATACACAAAGCCTAAGGAAAGTGTTATTACTCTTACTCCAAGTAAGTTACCCGCAGATGACATTTTTAGAGTCACTTACTTTAAACTATTAGAAGAATAGTTTTCAAAAACACATGATATAAACATGAATGCAAAAACCGCGTAGCTTAAAGCTCATAACTAGATTTCAATGAATTCTTGCTTCATTGCATTCTTGCTATGCGGGTTTATTAGCTGGCCTCTTAACTGGCTTTGATTACTAAACAAAATGCTAAAACCTTCCTTGAATGTTGACCAACATTTTACATCACAATCATTTTTAGTAAACAACAAGTTCTTCGCACCAGCGGGGCTGTTTCAGAGTTTCAAATAGTTAAACAGAAAAGTACGAGATGATGAATGAATTGACGGCTTCATACCGTGTTGGAGCTTTTACCAATTACTAGGCAGTTTCAGGACACTTGGCAGGGTTGTATCTACACTGTCAAACATGTTGCTGAACAGACGCAAAGCGAGCTCCTGTTCATGCTGCGCCGTGGCATCCAACATCTGGCGGTTCTGATGGCAGATAAAGAGGAATAAGTGTTAGTGCAAGATCAGCACTAATGGAAGTATAGGAAAAGTCTTACCTGGAGGCCCTCGACAGCTCTTTTTCTCAAAGAACCGCCTCGGATCTGGTTAAAGCTCAGATATTTTGCATGTTTCCCCTACCGCCACTTAAAAAAAAATGAGTTGGTTACAGAAGCCAAAGCCGTTTTCCTTCTCCTACAGCAGAAGCGCATACGCAGCTCACAATGAGGCTTTTGGAGATCCACACAGAACATGGCAACTTTATAGCAAGATGGAAAAAAAGAAGCTTCTGGACACCAATTGGGTAAAATAAAATTAGCCCAAGTTTTGCAGCTAATTAGTTACATATGGGAGGCTGCTTGAAAAAGTAGGTTGTGGGAGAGGAACTTGAAAAGGTGATGACATTTCCAACATCTTGCAGCATTTTTGTGGTGTGGGAAACTTACTGCAAACAATTCCTGCCTGACGCGCGCAATGTTGCGGCAAACTCTTCCAGCAGAAATTCCACGCAATTGCAAAAGAATAAAGGCAGGATGGGCTCTAGGCTAATAAGCTGCTTTCTGTGATTGATTGCTCGGATCCTAATATTTAGAGGGGGTAGAGCCTTACGATAATTATGTTCAAATTTCTGTGACAGCGGTCCGGCCTTTCCTGCTATCTTTCTGAAATGCACTTCCAGATTTATTTAGATGGTTTTCCTTTTAATGATGTAAATGTTCTTTATTAAGCAGCTTTATCGTGGTTTATGCTCAAGCGCTTCCAAAAATGTGCACACAGAGAAGATTTTTTGTGTGGAATCATAACTCTAGAATCAAAACAGGTCTTACTTTAATTTTAGTCAGACTGTTGGGAACTGGTGATTTCTAATGTTATAATATTTCAATGCAAACTAACAAAGTGATGACTTGAAATTTGCCATACGGGTTCTGCATATTCCAAATTTTAAAAACTGGTTTGAATGACAGGAAGATAAATTAAGTGAACTACTACTCAATCCGATGCAAACTTTGCAACAAAACATAATCGACCGTTATTAATTCTGCCTAATTATGCATATGTATTCCTGGGTGTAGTTGTTCAATGTTGAAAAACAGCATCATTATCAAAACTTAAATCTATATTTGACAAATGCACTAGGAAACGATCACCATAACTAAATTAAATAAAACTGTCGCTTATCTAATTTATGGATAAAATTGAGCATTCTAGAAATTGAGCTTTTTTTTTTTACTATTTTCCATAAAAGTTAATCATTAAAGGTTTAAGGAATAAGAAATTTAATTTTTCTGGAAGAAATCTTTTACTAAGGCTAATTTGTTAATACGGTAAAATACCGTGAAAATAATAATATTGTGAAATATAATTATAATTAAAAATGTATTTATTCGAAATTGAGATGCATATTTTACTGAATTCTTTGACTTCATCCTTGCTTAATAAAAGTATAAAAGTATGTTTAGGAAATAATTTGCAGAATTATATGTCACATCTGTTACTGTATATGTTCACTTAGGAAGAGAATACACCAGAGTTTGCACATTTGGGTGCCAACAAAAATTATATTTTCATTTTACAATCATTTTATGTGTCAGAGTGAATCAGAATGCCCATCACGGAAAAAAAGAACTTTGTGTCCACCAGAAACTGATTTGATATGAAATCATACCATCTCCGAAAAATATTTGGCTACAATTATTTTCCTCACGTTAATAGCGTTAGCTTTGACTCTCCAAGCCGTCTGAAACTGAATCAATCCATTTCAAAGCACAACATTCAAATTCGCAGATCAATTCAAAAATTGATCCTTCGCGCTTCGCTTGAAAAGTCAAACTGATTTGGAGCGACATGCGAGTGAGAGTGAATAATGACGGAATTTCGATTCCTTTAAAGCAGAGACGGAGCCCTATTTAACTCCGTCAATAGCACTAGCTTCCGACCAGTGCCTCGCCGCTGTTCCCTCGAGCGAAGCCGCTAACCCCAGCTCGCTCCGGGGCAGGCTGTCCTGTGGTAACAAGTGTACTGGAATTCCTTTGGATCAAAACCATCCGCTAACTAACAAATAACCGCCAACGTCATTGACACTGAAAGGTCACTTGTTTTAACTGCATCTGGCTCTCTGGTGCCTGGATCGAGCTCGGGGCTCCAGTCAAATTTACAGAGATATATTTCACCAGCACACCGAACTCTGCTCTCACAACATGCAGAACTTCGATTTAAAGTGGCTACTAGGGGATGGACGTCTGAAACAAACAGACAGCGGCCTTGCCAGAAATCTCCAAACTAGAGCAGCAGCGCTGTATTAATTTCATTAATCAGCTCCACATGTGAACGTGAAAGAGAAAGAAGAAACCTGAGGTAGAAAGATGAGTGAGAGAGAGGGGGAGCTGGCGGACCACAACACAGCGCCCAAAGAAGTAGTTCACCTAAAAATGGAAATTATGTCATTATTTACTCACCCTCGTCCTTATAGGAAAACTATCTGCTGTTGACGGCTGGGCTTTCACGGGTCTTCTGAAATGCTCTTTATGTCACTTTGGACAAAACGATACGGTCGATGCGGCAAACTGATATCTTCAATAAAATTCCTCTTGGTTTTAGAAAATCAAGGATATTTATTACCGTCCCTTCGTTTCGGGAAAAGGAATTACTAGCTTTGGTAGAAGAAATATACAAATCATAAACTTGAATTATAATACAGATGCTTTGATGAAAGGTTTCTCCAGTAAAAGTACAACGTGCTTTTAAATTTTATTGTATTGTATTTATATGCACTTTGGTAGTATTTAGTTACTGCAGTCTGATGTGCTGCAAGCCATACTACTCTGAAGAGCTAGTAACAGCTTGAAAAGGGTCTGACCTTATTATGAATTATTATGAATCGTTAACTAGACATCAGTTTTATGAGCGTAAACAGTTGTGCTTTTGGACATACTGGATTTAGATAAAAAAATGTACAATGGATCCTTTTCGCGCCACAGGGTTTCTCAGCGGTGGAAGTCGTCATAGTTGACTTTCAATAAAAGTTGATAGACACTGATAACGGCAGTCAGAAGAGAGAACGATGTTAAATCCCTCCCGTAGGAACTGCATTAGAAACATCTAGTGCATTAGTGTTAAGTAGTTTTTTGTGGAATTTGATGCAAAGGTAATACAGTACAAAGAATAGTGTTAGAAATGTACATATATGTTTTTAAGATTCTCAATATGAAAACTATGCTGATGATTGTTAAGGGTCCATGGTAGCTTGTTTCAAATCCACAATTTTATACATACACACACACACACACACACACACACACACACACACACACATACATGCAATTTGACATCAAAGCTTTTTTACAAAATGTACCTCGCGTTTTTTTCAGAATTCCGATCCTACATTTGCCAATCGGAAATGTTTTCAAAATTGCAAATTTATATTTAGCAATGCCATTGGTCCAGTTTGCTAATTAAACATTTAAGTGCTTTTCAGTGTGAACCAAATCAATTGGTACGTCAAAATAAAATCGCCCAAAATAACGATTTGCATAGGAGATTATCATGTCAGGTGATTTCTTCGTTTCAAAACAACACAGTCACATATGAAAGCAAAACATTATGTAGGTAAAAGCAAAAAGGGTGGCTGCTTAATAACATAACAAAAATTATTTGAATTATTTGGCCCTGATAATAAACACACTGGTGCTGCCACATACAACTGAGATTGATATTTGTTAAGAGTTTAACAGGGGCTATCTAACTTCACAGGACAGAACATTCCTGAACGTTAGAAAACGTCTAGTTGGAGATATCTTGGGAAGTAACCGCAGAGATAAAAGAATCAAATGTAATTAATCACAGAAAGCAGCTGAATGTCATAATTTGTCAGGAACGACACACTCCTAATTCAAAATGTCACTGATAATGTTGTCCAGTAGGCTTTTTTGGAGTATAATTATTTGTAACATATCCCCTACAGTCTCAGTCATATTTCAGCTGATTAAAAGTATTTTCAGATTCTTTCTACAGACCCATGAGCTTCAGAAAAATTCAAAACACAACCTTCAAAAATGCTCCATAATTTAGCTCATAGCTTATTAGAGCAGTTGAGTATCCCGCTGGAGGTCCTTCGCTGGGTATAAATGGGTTTTGATTCAGTGTTTCAGATTATTGGTTATTCAGCACAGCTCAAGCAGTACATCTTTTCTATGATTTTGTAATAGTGTTTTGGAACTCCATCTATCCCTGTTCCACATTGTCTCTACAGAAGGAACTTGTTTCCATCATATTTGCTAAGGTCAAAGCTGTCTAAAACTATTTCAAGGCTATTTGAATTCATATGGATTCACATTCTCAAATAATTTCCCCTTGGCGGTGCTTTCCTTCCTTGGCCAGTTCCTTAAAAGAAGGGGTCGACCCGACCCGAAAAACTAGTTGTAGAGCAAACAATAAAATTCAATAGAATAAAATAAAATAAAAGTGTAACTATGTAATAATAAGATCATGCAGAGAAAATAAGGGAGAATCTTGCCAAAGGAGTAAAACAATAAATAAATGTGGAAAACAACACAAAAATACAGATTTCTTTGCTTTAATTTATTTTAACTGCAATTATAATAATGTAATAATGAGGAACACTTTTCCATAAAATAATTTTTTCTTAAAAGTAGTGTAATTGTGTTAATAAGATTTAAGAAAATAAAATAATT
Organism: Puntigrus tetrazona; assembly: GCF_018831695.1. Lineage (NCBI taxonomy): Eukaryota > Metazoa > Chordata > Actinopteri > Cypriniformes > Cyprinidae > Puntigrus > Puntigrus tetrazona. Next base: position 17,298,450 of record NC_056720.1, on the reverse strand, counting down.
CTAAAATAGTTAAAATTATCTAACACTTGATATGTATGTATTTATTTATTTAAAGAAAAATACAGTTATATGTTGTTTGTTGTTGTTGTTATTGTTTCAGAGTATGAAACTTATGCTATTGGTATGATATATAGGAATAGAATCTAAAAGAAAGAAAGAAAGAAAATCTACTAAAAGTGAATGCTTGGGAAAATAATTCCTGAGCTTTTTCTCACGGATATTTAGGTGTTGAAAAATCATCAGGAAGATAATTGAGTGGTAAGCATAGCTGAATCATTAGCAGAGGGCTCTGGGTCTTAAATTAAGACCGGTTTTGACACTTCAGATTGACTTGTGCTCAAGTGGAAGACGAATTCCAGTCTAGGGCTCAGGCAGCTTGCAGGGATATCACTTGTGTTATTGAAACACGGCTCTCCGGCAAAGTGAAAGACCGAGACACGGGCGGCAGCACAACGTCTCCATTTAGACCACTGAGAAACAGCTGCATCCAAATGTTCCTCTCAGTAACCCAGAGGGGTCCCAAGCCATTGCCTCCAAAGCCTTCAGAGGGCCCTGCGACCCCCCCTTGTCCACCGCTCTAGACTAGAAATGGATTCCAGCACCGGTAATGCTGAGCAGGAACAAATGGGCTGTAGACCACCCCTACAACTCCAGCGCTCCTCGAGCTCCAGCGCTTACACAAATAAACCGCCAAAGATTTAATGACATTGGGCTTTGGGATCTTTTTTTTTTTTTTTCCCCGCTTGTTCATTGAAAGATCAAACGGTTCTCGAGCTTCGAACGATTCTGGGAGAGCGGTGATATATTCATCTCGTAGCTTCCCAGCATTCCCGGCAGCTGTATATTGTCTTTTCCACGTTTAAGGCCGCAACGCACATGAATTAACTCTCGCCATCTTGAAGACAAATGGCCGAGTTTTACTTTCCATTTTTATTGTCGACAAACGACGCTAATGCTGTGTAACCCCCTCCGTAAGGCCGTGGAAATTTTATTTCAGCACTTCGCTAGTGTGGACGTCAACAGGACACTCCGGTTTGTTTACACACGCTAGTCATGCAACACGTAAAGTTAGTACTGCTAAATCGTAATTATCCATCATCGCTAGTTTAAGATGTTTCTCATGGCTGAAGAAGACATTGAAAAATAATTCCTGGGAGTCTACGAGTAGTGCGATTATTTAATGTTTGCATTGCTGCATGTACTTTTGTTATGATCTTTTCTATGTTTAACTATGTTTAAGGGTGAAATGCTTTGATTCTTAACGTTTCTGAACAGGCACGTTTTACTTTCTAGTTTAAGTTTCGCTTTGTAAGTGACGCTAAGAAAACTTTATTTCAGCACATCGCTAATGTGCTAATGCGCTAGTGTGGACAACACATGTAACACAGTTAGTATCGCTAAATTGTAGTTACCTTCAACACTAGTTTTAGACATTTGCACAGCCAAGAAAACATGATTTGAGAATTATTCGTCATCTTAAGAGCGTTTACGAGTTGCGCAAACATGTTAAGTTTGCAATGCTGTATTCAAGCAAGATGGATTAAGGTCTCTGGGCGTTAAGCTGTGCTAAACGTGACGAATTAACTGTCAACATCTTGAAAAAATCAGTTTTGTGTAACAGAAAGTTACACTGATGAATTGTAGCTAGTTTTCTAAATCCATCAGTGTTAGCTTGAGATGTTTTCATGGCTAAAAGAAGACATACGTGAAAAATGATGTAAGCTCTATATTGCTTTTAACGCCTAAGGATGAAATATACATGAATCAGCCATTTTGAAGTCAACTGGTCAAGTTTTACTTTTTAGTTTATGTCAACAAATGATGCTAATGCTAATGTTGTGTACGGCCCCCCAGTGAGGTCATGCAAACTTTATTTTAGCACTTCATTAGTGCACTACTTCGAACACAAAGCTAGCAAAGTGACAAGTAAATTTCAACATTTTTATTCAAGACTGTGAGTTAATGCATAATTTATGCAGACTGTCCCCCCCGTATGCAGCTTCTGGGAATTTTACTTTTTTTTTTTTTGTCAAAAAAATTATGCTAAGCTAAAGCTAATGTTACGTAACCCCTTCATGAGTAAAGTACTTCCCATCTCATGAGTCATGTTCCCGGGAACTGTATAATGTCTTTTCCGAATTTAACATAAAGGCTAAAACATCAACAAATGAACTCTTGCCATCTTGAAGACAAATGGTTGTTTTACTTTCCATTTTTATGTCGACAAATGATGCTAATGCTAATGTTGTGTAACTCCCTCAGTGAGGCCATGCTAACTTTATTTCAGCACACTGTTAGTCTGGACGCCAAAAAGCTGTTCGCTTTTTAAAGATTTAGCTCATCAAGATTACTGAGCAACACAAAAAGTTAGCATTGCTAAATTAGACCTATCCATCAATGCTAGTTTGAGTGTTTTCACTGCCGAATTATTATTATTATTATTATATGAGAAGTATTTTCCACTTGCGAGTCATGCAACGTTTAAAGTTTGCATTGCTGCATTCCCAGAAGTTGTGTTTTGTCTTGCGTTTTGCTCTGAAGGGCGAGAAGCACATTTATTAACTCTTGCTGCTTTGACGGAAAATGGAAAGTAAAGTTGACCATTCGTCTTCAACAAATGACGCTAATTCTCCCTCTCCGTGAGGCCGAGGAAACTTTATTTCAGCACAACATTGGTGTGCTAGTCTGTGGATGTCAACAAGACACTCAGGTTTGTTTACACATTTAAGTCATCACGTTAGTCGCGCAACACGTAAAGTTTGCATTGCTAAATCGTAGCTATCCATCAGCGCTAGCTCGGCTGAAGAAAACGCGCATTGAAAAGTATTTCCTCCTCTCGAATGTCTGAGTTTCAAACATATTTTCACCTCAAAGAGAGCAGGGATCATGTTCAGGATAACATATTCTCTGGACTATGTCAAATTCCTTCCTTCCTTCCTTTTGATTGCCATCTTTTACATAGTTCCAGTTATGCTAGTTTTCTTTTTGCACAGCCCTGACCAAAATACGACTTTAAATAATATTTTACACTGACAACAAACGTTAAAATGTAATCATTAAGCAATTTCACAGATTTGCCAGAAACGTTCCCTATCATTTTGACAGCACGTTAAAGACTTTAGCAGTGTGAATGTATGCAACTGTAAGAACAGTTAGGATTTCTCAGCGATAGCGACTGGGCTTAAAACTGCGCTTTGCCAAGATAATGTGTTTTTCTCGAACACATTAAACATCGCTTAGGCCGCTTTCTCCAAAAAACCCTTCTGGGTTCGAAAAAAACCTATCGAGCAACTTATCTCAAGTTCAAACGCGCGCGATTTTGCATAATTTAATGCAACTGCATATCAGTTAAAAACTGCTTGTTTATGTCGGTTGCAATTAAGCTAAATTCAGTTTGAAAAGCCTGGTGACGAATGGGAATTTTAAATAGATGCTTTAAAAGGGATTAATTGTCCGTGGCCACATGAAAGTTGGACAACCGCGGTCTAAAACCGGCTATGGCTCTGTTCCAAACTCAGTGAGCTGTTTTTACTGTCTTTGCCTACACAGAGAGCTACATTATAAGCCTGCAACCATAATGAAACTTCGTAAGTGACTGATGTAAAATACTACATTGGCAATTCATTCCAATAGCACTTTTATGATATATGTGACTTGATATTGATGCCAATAGAGTTTGATTTCGGTATGTTGCCAAGGTAACTTTCTTAGTGTAAAATGCAGAATGCAAATATTGGGAAAATACATACTGAATAGTTGATAATTGTCAAAATTTGCATAATCACAACACGTGTTGATGATGATTAAGATCGAATAGTCTCCCACTTCCCAATGTCTAAATACACTTCAAACAAGATAAGTTTAGTACTTATCTTACAAGTATTTCTTCTTGTTTTAAACAGTATTGCAGTATAAGCTTATTGTAAACAATTAATTCCTGCATTTGTTTTTGAACCTCAGAATTTTTTTTATAGCAAAATACAACACAGGTGCAACATATTGTTTGGTACTAAAAATAGAAAAACGTTTAAAAATGATGATATAACTGATGATTTTTTGGTGAAAATAAATACATAATTAAATTAGATCAATCTTCTTGTTTCAAAGGTGAAAATGGAAATTCACACTTTCTATTATCTAAATGCAAGAAGTCTTCAAGCAGGTCTAATGTGTTAAAAAACAAAAAAAAAACTGATTTTCGCCTTTGGGAGTACGCCTACAATGACTTGGTCTTTGTGTGTATATGTGTGTGATTCAGTGAAAGCGTGAGTGTGATATGGTCTTCTGAACATGCAGAAGAATACCAGCAACTTTCCAAGTTCTGCTTTGCACGTTATAACAGCCAGGGTAAAGATCTGGCTGGTGGGTTCTGGCCCACAACAACAAGTGTAGGAGAAATGCTAATGTAATCAAATATATTAAATACATGTGCATGCGCTTAGAACAAGAGAAGAAAATGGCTTTGTTCTGAACCTCTCTTTCCTCTTTTTTTTTTTGTCTTCGCGATTCCCCCAAATGTTTGAAGTGTACTATTTTTTTTTTTCTCTAAGAACCAAAAGACTTCAACCTCAGGAATATTAGAGAATATCACCATGACACAGACTTCAAATATATAAAGAATATTTCAGAAAAAGTGAAAATTCTGTCATCATTTCCTACTCACCTCATGCTGTTCCAAACCCACATGACTTTGAAAAGGTAAAATCAAAGAAAGCACTGTTGGCTCTTTTTAATACAATTACAATAAATGGGAATCTTATTTAAAAATGACGACAATGTTGATTACTAAAAATTACTTTTGACTTGTCCTTCCAGAAGTGTGGGTTACGTGTGAAAAAAGTGAGCGGAACCCATTTGAAAATGACATTTAAAGAAAAATAAAAAACATTAATATAATATCTAATTTAATTCAGTTTTACAACTTCATTGCCATGGCAACATGAACTACAAAAATCACTAAATAAACAAATACATATATACACACATAAATGATTCTTACTTTTTTTAATCTTGCTTTTCAGTGCAATTATCTAAACATTATATCAGGATGCATTTAACCGAGAAGCAAAATTAATCTGATACCAGTGGTACAAATCCCAGTATTGTAATTTTTATTTTTTTTTAACTCTGTTGGTAGTGTTACTTGTTTTTAAAAAAATAATTTGATTAATGTTGGTACATAAAAAAAAAAAAAACTCACTTTTGCATTAGTGCATTTTTATGCACTAGCGTAATTGTAAACGGCAATGTCCGGAATGTGATGAAAAAATAGTAAAAAGACAAATGTGAGGAATTTACAGCATGGCTGCTTGGTCAGAACTGATATGAATCTGCAGAGCTCTGCCTGGAGACCAGCTCCTGCTCGCAGTATCAAGTATGTCCAAGAATAGCTGGCTTGTCTGATCGCCGTAGTGCACAGGACCAGCAGTGTGTGTGGCCCACGTTTGCCTCTCTGCCACATGTTCACACGTACTCAAACACATTTCACTTCACTTACATGCCTGCACTCACCCCATCACTACAAAGTCACAGATGTCGCACCACGGCTAGAAGGGTTTTCATCGTGGTTGGTGGGGTCAGAGGAAGCCAAGCACATTTTCTACAACACAGTCACAAATGTAGAGACTTGTTGTGACCGATGAACTAATAAAGCAACAGCAAATTAAGTACAAAAAAAGCATATTAAATACCTGCAAACAGCTTAACGAGGCACTGTAAAGCACTGCGCTGTATTGATTCTCATTATTTTGATAGCAAACACACTCTTTTTTTTATTAAATTTGTGGTTATTAAACACTGAACCTACTGCAGAACACCTTCCAATAACACAGAAACACCCAAAAACACTATAACTGTCACTTAACAAGGGCTAGCCCTGTGACTGAAACACCACATCAACTGCTTAGCAACAGCTTATTCATAGTCCGCTAAAAAACCAAAAAGGACATTGTGGTAACAACTTAGTGACACATTAGTAACCACTAAAGCACTTTACAAATGACTTACCTCAGCAATGCTAGCAGCCTTCCAAAACACTACCAAACCTAGCAACACCCTAGCAACTCCCTGAAACACTCCATCAACTGCCAAAACCCTAGTGACCACCTGAAACACTGCATCAACCGCCTGCAGATTGTACCCAACGAACACTCAGAATGGCCTAGCAACTACTTTGAGTATATTTGAGCGCATGTCAATGTGCTAAAACATCTTGGAAACAACTTCCTGTACCCGCTAAACCATCAGAACCTCCCTGAAACAAGAACACCACATTAGCAATCTAGCAACATGCTAGACACCAGCCAAAGCAACCTATAAGCAATACGCTAGAAAACACCTGGAACACTGTATCAAATGCCTAGCAAGAGCTTAAAATGTGCATAACAAACACTTTGCATCGATAACAATTTGCTAACAGCCTAGCGAGGCTTTGGCAACCACCCAAAATACTATAGCAACCACATAGTAACACCCAGAAAATCATAGTTCCTGCTTTACAACACATATTAAATGTATAATTTTTGTGATTGCGTTTGTAGCAACCACACAAAACACCATAGTTACCACTAAGCAACACCCTAGTAACCACCTGAAACACTGCCTAGCAACAACTTAGTTTATCAAGCAAACACTCTAGGTTATTTTTCTTGATGTATATTATTTCCTGCTAAAAATTGCATTTGTGTTGTGTTATTTAGGGGTACTGTTTATACTTGTTCACATTTCATTTTCTTTTACATTTATAGTAACTGACATTTGTTTACATGTGTTGAGTTAATGCGACAACCACAAGGCCATATGCAGAGGATGAAATATGAAAAGGTATGACGCAACAAAGTGTATGCCGCTGTGATTGTGTGTCCTGAACACACAAGGCATCTTGAATGTGTCTGTTTGCCTTCTGCAATACTCATTACAGTCTGACATCAAAGTTAGCACTCAAAGAAAAATTTAATTAGCATATTGCCTTGAGGTGTGCGTAAAAAGTAGTACGTTGCTCCTCAAGCTCAACTCAACAGACCGGTCACATCGGCTTTGTGCCTCACGCATCCACAACATGAAGAATTTAGACAATGTTCATTTGACGAATTGATAGGTGTCATGTGACGTCACAGTGTTTTATCGCCGCCATTTTTGTGTCCGAGTCACCGAAGTGCGACCTGTCACTCTGGTCACAGCAGCCAGAACTTCCAGGGAAAGATCAACGAAAAACACTCACCGAAGGTTCACAAGGTTACAATATGGCCGAGATATGTTGCGCTGTTACAACAATCGTTATAAAAACCCCAATCGAAAATTTCGATTTCAAGAGGTTAGGTCGACGGAATAAATTGTTGGTTATAAGTTGTCAGTATAATCACGGTTTTCAAAATAATAACTTTTATTTTGACTAAACCTATTTATTATTTGTCATACGAAAACATAAAAACAATTGTTCTGAATAAAATTGTGAATTTGCGAACTACTGGCAGCACAAGTGGTGTATAAATTTAGGACACACATAGATGGTATGAATTACGAAAAGCGTAACAAAATGAGTCTGAAACGTCAGTAAAACATATTTTAGCGATGGCAGATTTTAAAACTAAAATGTTATTGCAGTCATGTAGCCTATAAATAAATGGAAACGTATTATCATAATTAAAGAGAACTTTGTGTGGGCTACTTTTGGTGTCTGAATTTGGGCTTTAATAATGAAATCCAGGTTTATGTTTGCATCCAGAATGAATGGCGTTAGCCGTTAGCCATTAGCCGTTAGCGCGTGTGAGACAGAGGATTCTTCAAGGTCTTAAAGCTTACATCAAGTGGCTACGTTCACAATTCAAACTAGTTATTTGTCTAGGAAGAATGATTGATTATAAAATGTGCTAATTTGAGCTAAATTTACATTAAATTCAGACTGTAGTACGCTAGCTAACGTTATCTTTTTACACTATTAGTTTTGTCTAGGGATCAGTGGGAAAAATGGTAGTTAAAAGTAAATTATTATTTTAATATATTAATATTACCTATTAAATCTCATATAGATGTGTTGCACTCGTTTCACATCAGACACAAATATGGCGTCTTTGGAACCATGCGAATATTCACATGATGTATAATTTCACCTCGCATAAGTTTAGTGCTTTGTTGTTTATCTCGCCTCCTGATAATATTCATCCTCATATCACGGTTTAAATTATCCTCTGACATTATTCCCATGCAAATATATGTCTGCTATATTCCATTTTTTCCCCCCACAGCCTTCTGATGTGACTTGCAGTCACATTTCGTTGAAAATAATATTTTGTTAAGTACGCTTGAATAACCACAGTTCATATTATTATCTCTGTAAACCACATCAAGCTTATTGCCGCATACTAATTTCCATATTTATGCTGCACACTAAAATGTACTTTTGGCGGTGTCAAATCTTAACTTTTTGTGTTAATTGCTTAACTGCGTATCACAATTTCAACTTTACTGCGAATTCGTATGTATATCGCAATTCTGATATTTATTAACATAATTGCAACTTAAAATTTTGTGATGCTGACTTTATGTCTCGCAATAGCAGCTTCATCTCATATTTACATACAATTATATACGCTTCATACAATTGCTAGTTTATAACTTAAAAATTAACAAGATGTTTTTGCTGTCTCCCCCCGAAACGTTCCTTTTGATTTCAGGATTTCCGTAAAGCCGCTTAAAAGATGCCAGAGATTTGGTCAAACAAGTACTTCATATTATTTCAAGAAAAATCTGCTTTAGGTTAACTGAATTAGGCAAGGTGATGTAGCCATAACAGGATGTTTGGTCTAAGTAAGCTCCAGCAAGAGAAGGCCTTACCTTTTCCTACACGATTTCAAAGTGTCTAATGCATTCTGGTTCGCTCCGGTCCCAAACTTGGCTTTAAATTTCACAAGCGGAAAACTTATGTTCCTGTTTTCCTCGAATTCATTCTAGCTCACATACTCTCCAAACCCAGAGCAACTCTTAAAGGAGAAAATGAGTTGTACGAGACACCAAATGGAAAATTGTAAATGATCTGACTCGGCATAAGTGGACTTATTTACTAAACACCAGTGCGGTTATTAACAAATTATTCCCCTACGGATTTTCAGAAGAAGCCATGTGCATTGCTTGAACTGCGATCATGCAAAAGCCGTGCTCGTCTGGCCGTGGGTTTTATGGAGTACGCAGCCTCTCTCGGCTTTATTACTGCGGTGGCCACCAACGGAGCAAACTCTGCACACTTCCCACAAGCAGCTTTTTTAGCGTTTCAAGGGCAAGTGTTGGGATTGTCGGGGGCAAGTGGAGGGGAGCCGTGAGATTTATCGTCCAGGATCCGCGTGCGTGTGTATGCGTAAACTCGGACCAGCTTGTTTGAAATGGGCTTAACCTTTGCCCGCCACAGGCAGCGTGAGAGGGAAGATCATGTTTTGTTTTTCACAATCTCTGTAATGTCGGTGATTGAAATCTGAACCCCGGAGTTCAGAAGAAAAAAAACAACATAAAAAAAAACGGGCCAGTCTTTGAAGGAACGATGCGTTTCTGCTCGGCTCAAGGTGTTTTGAATTTCCTGTGCGTTTGGTTTCTCAGCTGCGATGTTAAAACACAGATTCGTCATTGTAAAACGGTTTATAATGAATTTTCGGAATTGCTGCACTGCTAAAAAAAAAAATGGTGTAGAAACTATTCTCAGTCGGAAATGGGGACACGAGAAAATGAGGAATTCATTAGAAAGAAGTGAGTAACTAAATTAAGCATGACATTTTAAAGTAGAAAGACTTAATTAACATACTTTAATAAACTTTATATTAACTTCAAATAAATCGAATATATGAACTGCAACTAGGCACCTCGATGGCCTTTTGCTAAAAACAAACTGATCGTGAACACTGGCATTAAAATATATGGTTATCGTAATTTTAACTTTTTATGAAGCATTAAAAATGTCTTATTTTGAAAAACATTGAAAATATTCTTATTTTGCGACAGATGAGTTTGGCCTAACTACGATCAGAACATATTAAAACGAATCAAATCGATTCCCTTATAATGAAGGAATAATAACAAATTCATATTTGACAGATATTATGTTTCTCATGGTTCTAAAATGTTTTTGGCTTCTGCTTAAATGCTTTAACAGACGAATATACAACATGCCTACCTAAGGTATTTAAAACCAATATTTGATTGTGCAGTTGCATATTGAAACTGTTTTAAGCAGATGTTGTTGAAATATTTATGGTTAATTTAATCGTGCATTATTTTAAGGACAAATAATGAAATAAAAAGTGATCAAAAAAATCCATAGCGCACATTTTCCTCCATGATCAGCACAAAAAAAAGGTTAGAAAGTTTGCAGTCTGCGTAGTTATAAGTTGTAGATGGGAAGCTGACATGAGATGTCAAGCAGTTCTAGTAGCGTGACATGCCGTACTCATATTTTAACTTTTTTTTTTATTTTGTATTTATTATGCATGCTTTTTTCATCATAAACACTTCATTCAAAAGAGCTATGAGACAAATGAGCGAATGAGAATGAGAATACATACGAAATTAACATATAATCATGCAAATGGTAACCCAATTTAACCCAAATCTCTTGTTAGATTTTGTGATGGAGGAGCTCTGTACTGCGCAGGCAAAAAAATACATGTATAATTTAAAACTGTTGTTAAAAATGATTTAAAATATATTCCGACAGTGCCATCAACCATTTCTGTGCAGCCCTGACTTGACAACAAAGGCTGAAAGTCTGTAAGACGAGAAGCCAGCACCTGTTGCTCTGTGCCTGAGCACTGGCCTGTGGCTGAGATCTTCCAGTTTGCCTTGTCAGACATTTGGAAAATAAGGTAAAAATTGTGGATTTCGCTGATGTAGTGCGGGATCACTCCACGTCAATCACCGAAAGCAAGTGTTTGACACATCTCAGCTTTCCAGCGAAGAGCAGCAGCTAATTTGTCTTGACAGATGGCACTGTACACCCTCGGTGCATCTCAGCGCTTTCCAACAACTCAAAGGAGCTATGCGGAGTTCAGCGCAGACATCCGGCAGGATGCAAATAATATCCACGATGTTCCAAGATTAGAATTTGGGACGTTTCGGAGAACGTCGAAACTGTTTTTGACAATGCAGTCATTAAAACATTCGATTTCCATTCATTCGAGAAAACGGACATTTGCGTTCCGCGGCTTTTCAATTCAGATGAAGCTCATTCGTTTGGCCAATTGATCAAACGTAAAGTTTCAAGCAACATAATTGGAAAATGGCAAATTTTTGGAGAAATTTTGGTTCAGCTGCTCGTGCAAAATCACTTCGACCAACAGAAAATCCACGAGCGTTATAGATCTACTAATGACAACAAACAATGGATTTTTTCGATCATGAAATTTCGAACCTGATTATGACCTATTTGATGAATTTAGCTATTGTTACATTTATATTAGCGAAATGCTATATGTTATTGTGTTTATTTTTCTGGGGCGTCCATCAATTTTCTTTTTCCATGCAGATTTTGCATTGAGTTTCATTGATCGCGGAGTTCTGTTGGTCTTTTAAATTCCTTTAAAAAATATCTGCTCATTTTAAAATTTGCTTCATACATCACTACATACATCTGACCTTTTTGCGCATTAAATCTCATTCGTAGTACTGTAATTGCACCTTTACGTGCAAATTCAAACAATGCTTTTATAGAGGATTTGTTTAAAACTAGTCGCGATTGTGAGATATAAAGTCCTTCGCAAAAAACATCATGTTCCCAAGCAGTAAAAACTACACCGCTGACTAAAAAGGATAATTCTAAGCCGCTGTGATCCATCGATTCAGAATTGTAAGAAAATAAGCTACATTTATCCAAACTAAAGCCTAAATTGTCAGAAATTAAGTAGCAAGTCTGAATTATATAGTGATCAGCGACGCTTATGCATTTTTACTTAAAACAGACATTTGGAAAACACCATCTGAAACCAGACACTGAATAAAGTAGGTGTGTAAACTCATTGCATTGCATGTACAATTTTACAGGGCATGTAAGGCAATATTCAATTTAAGTGGTCTCCGTACGTGAAACTAAAAAAGGAAAAAGTATTTTTCTAATCGCACTCATTGCCTTGAAAGTAATGCAACAGTGATTCACATACTCCCACTGGCTGCCTGTGTGTGGCTGAGACGAGAGATGGTTTCAATTATACTGGCATAAAAATCGGTTTGACAGGAGTTGTTGGGTCAGGGTTGGCAAGAGGGTTGCCCACTGCAGTCATTCCCCAAAAGGATTTCCCACCCAGTCCACAGACACGCATTTAACCTGTCTTTAATTGTAAACACATTTCTTTTCGTGTAAATCACTGCTAAATCTCTTTTCCAAAAATGACAACAGTTTACCTGATGAGGCCCTAATGGGTGAGATTTATCTCTGCTGATTACGACATCAGTTGGAAAGACACAAACTGTAATGAAAAACTGTGTTGGGGAAGCTTAGATATCACACATTTCAAAATTACAAATAGATGTTTGGCTAATGGTGTCCCATTTGCATTTTTTTTACTTTTTCTATTTTAAAACAGTATTTCTTTTGCTACAAACGGAGGTGTGCCGAGAGTCCCAGAAGTTAGAGAAATATCAAACATATTTATTACTAATTAAATACTGAAAAAAACAATAAACAGTTTAAATGATGCTGAAATTGTGTAATTTTTACTGTTAACCCATTGTGACTGTTTACCCATTATTTGCGCGTGCTGTGTTTAAATACTTGGAAAATAACACTTTTAGCTTAGCAACATGCTAACGCCAGACCTCGTGAAGCTTAGGCTGTTTTTTGTGTAGTTTTTTTTTGTTTTTCAGCAGGGAAACACTACCTATAAGTGGGTTTATTTCATTGATATTGTAGTATCTGGAAGTTTATTTCAAACTAAATGCAGATAGGATAACAGCTTTTATGCCATACGTAAATAATTTGGCCACTGGCATGATAGCAGCAAGTGAAAGCCAGGTATAATTACACTCAAGATTACAAGGCTAACAGATCTCATTTTAAATAAAACCACAGAGGTTCGAGCTGGCGCTGATGTAGAGAATAAAGCGGTTTTTGTACTATAATGCACCAACAGGGACCGAGCGCAATTAGAAATGTACAACTTTTATGAATAATCATTAAGCTGTAACCTACTTACACAAATACCTTTGTTTTCCACATGGCCTCGTGGGATAGGAGAGTAGGCCTTCCTTTGTGATCACGAGCTCTATTGATATGATGTCTCCTTTTAAATTCTGTCACGTCATTGCATCGCTAATCTTCACATAGTCATAGTTTTTTAAAGACATCATTGCATGAGAATCAATTAAAGAAGCATTCATTTTTGCCCTTTTCATTTGTAGATTTTTACAGCTTATACTGAAGTTGCAGCGCTAGCATGTTTTGGGAGGCGAGCAGGAGTTGTTTTATTAAGTAGCTGTAGCAAAAAAAAGCTAAGTGGTAGTAATAGCTGCCCAACGGAAGTACAGGGGAATTCTGCTTTTAAGAAACAAACTTTCCATGAGTCAATTATGAGGTGATTAAACACGGCCTCACATTCAGTGAGCTCATATGAGATCATTAAAACAATGTTTCTGCTTCAGGTAATATGGATTTCTTTTAATTGATTGTGTGTGGGTGACATTTAAACATTACTTACTCATCCTAATGTTGTTTGAAACTTATTTTTCCATGCAGCTTTTTTCGAAGGAAACCTACAAAAGCTACAAAAGCCTCCCAAGAGTAGCCCATATGACTGCAGAACTATAACTTGAATGTTTACAGCGATACATTAGCTTTGGGATTGAAATTAAATTCACTGTTCATTGATAATGTTTATTTCTGTGGCAGTGTGGCGCCCAATGTAGGGCATCCACATCAAATGTCATTGCTGTCCTAACCAAGTGTGATATCCATCAATCAAATTCTCCATACTATGGAAGTCAATGGAAACCAGCAACTGTTTGGTTACGCATGTTCTTCTTTTGTGTTGAGCGTATTAAAGGATCTCGTCGTTTTGGAACTGCGTAATGGTGAGTAATGGTAATGGGTGAATTATTTTTATTGTGTTTTCCCGTTTCCAGTCTTTATCAGCAAAACTACCCAGAGTTATGGTTACAGTGTGTTCTCAAACACAAGACAACTCAGTACTGAGGCGGATTATCCTGACATTAGTCTGTAATGAAACACCATCACACACATCAGTGGTCTTCTTAATAAACCGAAGCATGATATCATATAGGGTCAACAAGGAGTCAAGGGAGCCTAAGTCTATATCCTGTACAGGAAATATGACAGCATGCAGGAAGGCAGGTTATGTCCCGCTTTGATCATGTTTACTGCTCACTGACATGATCCTTGTGGAGGGGAAGTCTGTTTAGCAGTACGCCTACAATCAAATGCATTAATTAAAAACAAATCTGGAGTTTCCTTCAGTTTCCTTTGACAACGCCCTGCACTAAGAATTATGGTCTCCATGTGAATACTATCTATCTATTTATCTATCTACTGGTCCAATATCTATCTATCCATCTATCTATCTATCTATCTATCTATCTATCTATCTATCTATCTATCTATCTATCTATCTATCTATCTATCTATCTATCTATCTATCTATCTACTGGTCCAATATCTATCCATCCATCTATCTATCTATCTATCTATCTATCTATCTATCTATCTATCTATCTATCTATCCATCTATCTATCTATCTATCTATCTATCTATCTATCTATCTATCTATCTATCTACTGGTCCAATATCTATCTATCTATCTATCTATCTATCTATCTATCTATCTATCTATCTATCTATCTATCTATCTATCTATCTATCTATCTATCTATCTATCTACTGGTCCAATATCTATCTATCTATCTATCTATCTATCTATCTATCTATCTATCTATCTATCTATCTATCTATCTATCTATCTATCGGTCCAATATCTATCCATCTACTGGTCCAATATCTATCTATCTATCTATCTATCTATCTATCTATCTATCTATCTATCTATCTATCTATCTATCTATCTATCTACTGGTCCAATATCTATCTATCTACTGGTCCAATATCTATCTATCTATCTATCTATCTATCTATCTATCTATCTATCTATCTATCTATCTATCTATCTATCTACTGGTCCAATATCTATCTATCTATCTATCTATCTATCTATCTATCTATCTATCTATCTATCTATCTATCTATCTATCTATCTATCTATCTATCTATCTACTGGTCCAATATCTATTTATCTATATATACACTGGTTCAATATCTATCTATCTATCTATCTATCTATCTATCTATCTATCTATCTATCTATCTATCTATCTATCTATCTATCTATCTATCTATCTATCTATCTACTGGTCCAATATCTATTTATCTATATATACACTGGTTCAATATCTATCTATCTATCTATCTATCTATCTATCTATCTATCTATCTATCTATAATAATGCAATTCTGAATATTCAATGCATTAATTATTATAGTAATAAAAATGATAAAAAATGTTTTACAGTAAAAATTAATATATAAATAAAACATCATAAGAATAATCCATTTATAATAGCTATGATGATGTTATTTAACATATACTCAACTGGTCTTTCTTGAAGTGTGACAAAAAAAGATGTGCACAGATTCTTTCTGAAAAAGAAACAAGAAATCACACTTCAACAAAAATACTTGCTTTATGGTGCTCAAAGAGCTCTGGTTCTCTTTTAACATGACCTCAAAACTCACAGAGTAGAAATCACAGACTATTTATAATTTATGCGGAAATAAAAATATTCAGCCACAAAGCAACTGACTCATGATTTCCTTCTACCTGGGTTTCTATAATGATGGCGGTGTCTGGCCAAAGCTGACCCATTGCGATTTAAACAAAATAATATATAGTGTGTGAGAGTTTGTATGTAATGTTTAAGAGCTGCTTACGATATAAGAATATAAATTTAAAGACCATTAAAATGTTTTCAAGTATAAGGTTACCTAATTAAGCACTGACTGAAAGAAACAATGGCCAGTTGTGACATTGTAGCGGCTCTGCATCATGGCAGCATGCTGTAATAAGCACCACGGGAGCTAATTGAGCACTTCCAAATGCGCCACAGCAAGTGGTATTTTCTTAACAGAAAATAAGCCTGGCCAGAAAACGTAAATTATTTAGATGAATAGCCATCTTCACTATCAATAGACTCACACAAATACAACCGCCTCTTATAATCATCTATAATCAGCTGTTGTTGGAATGTAACTCAATGCTAATCTGAGGTGAAGACCATATGTGCAGTAACTAGGTGGGTGAATCTGAAAAAAAAAACCTGTCAGTTTGTATGTAATAATAATAATAATAATAATAAATATAGCTGTGTCTTAGCAACTGACTATCCAACCCATCCATTTAGCTAAAAGCCCAACATGCAAACATCCTAGCATTTTTTTGCAACCATTTACACATCCTAGTAACTGCTAAGCAAACACCCGAACATCTTAGCAACTGCTTTTCAACCACCCAGCACATATTAATAACCACCTACCAAACATCTAAATATCCTAACCATACACACCAACCAAGCAACCACCCAGAATATCTTAGCATCCACTTAGCAAACATTTAGATATCCTAGTATCTGCCATTTAATTGCTAAAAGCCTATTAGTAGACATCAAAGAGAACAACCCAGTAACTGCTTCGAAAAAAACAACCTTAACATCCGAAGAGCACTTAATAAACCCCCAAACATACTTCCTACCAACCACGCAAACCATCTTGAACACACTAGTAAGCAACTAGCAACTAGCATTTTTTAATCATTTATTTTTGGCTTTCAAAGCTATTTGACTGCGTCTACCACATTGTCTGAAAATGAAGCAAGTTTTTTTCTCTCTGCCAAAGTTGTTTATAGTGTTAATCTACTTCACAGCGACTTTCAGTTTGCATTCATATAAGCCCTCCAACGACGTCATTTGCATTTTGATAGCACTTTTTTTCGCCTAAAGCGCAACATCCTATTGTGAGTTGATGGATTCTGTTTATGAAGCACTATATTATGCATACCATCCATAAAGTAATATTAAATCAGCTAAATTATGATGTTTCATTCAAGAGTTTTCAGACAAAAGGAGATACCAGGTTACTTTCAAAGGACTTTTCATAGATCATAAATAGCCGTTTATGGAAAGATGATCCTTGGTAATCGTTTCTCATGCTTATATGAAGACATTAGGGTACAGTATAGCGCACAGACACAAAAGCTCTTTTTGTTGCAGTGGTCCGGGAAGCATGGCCCTCTACTCCGCCTATTAAGCACTCCGATTTCGATTTCAAATTGGCCTCGTTATTAATCCCAATCACCCAGAACAGAAAGACCACAGAGCTTCCCAAACACATGTGCAAACCCCACTGCACGGGCTGATTCTAATTAATTAATTACATCCCAGGTGATTTCACTTTTAAGATTGGAAAAAAAATAGGGATGGAAACACTTCCCACAGGCTATACCAAATTGGCAGCTCCAAGTCTTGGAAAATAAGCACAGTATACTGCCCCCAGGATTTTTGATGACTTTCAAGTCCTCCTACGCCTCCCCATGCTCTCCAAAGGAAGCCCAGGAACAGTCACCCTCTCATTCTCCTACAACATGTTCTTTTATGTTCGCAACAAAAGTATTTTTAAGCCGTTTGATCTGAAGTCAACAGTGTAGGTGCGTCAAAGTGCGAGTACACTCATGATCGGCTACTTCGAGAGAAAGTATTTTATAAATCTGAACCGGGGAAAGCTTCTCCATCACCTTACATGGCATCCATGCAGCTAAACCAGAACATTCTGTAAGGAAAATGTCATCATTTGGTCTGTAGGGCAGATTTTACTAAGATGTTATGATGGGCTACATAAGTACTTTTTATACAACTTAGAAACACCCCAATTTTATAGAATGTGCCTGGCACCCTAGAAACTCCTAGTAACCATTCAGACAGTGTAGAAACTGCTTTCCAATGACCAAGACATTCTAGCAATTCCTTATCAACCTCCTAACAACAGCCTTTCAACCACACAAAATACCTTAGTAACCAACTTTAGTAACTGGCATACAAAAGGAACATTCTAGTTATTACCTATACAATTCTCAACCATTCCAACAACCAACTATATCATCTAAATATCCACCTAGCAACCATTTAAACAACCAGCCAAAACATCCTAGTAACCACTCCAAAGCATCAACCATCCCAGCAACTGGCTAGCAACATTTCAGTAACCACCTAGCAATCAGTCACTTGTTTGTTACCCGGCTGCTAGTTTCTTAGTAGCTTGCTAAGTGCGTTATTTAAGCAATGTAAACACAAATTAGCAATAAAATGTTACAAAATTTCGGATCATCCTAAATAATAAAGCGGCGTTATTTACAGCTATCATATGTAAACATCAGCAATGTCTGTCGCATTTGATTTGAATCCATTATCAGCCCCGCAGTGGGAAACGATACCGTTACCGTACTGGCCGGCTTGGATCTGCGCAGAATGGAACGGAATTGTCACATTGTCATTATTTAAGAAAAATGACTTACCTACACATTTTCTGCTAATACACAATACCATACGCGACTGCATTTATTTTGCATACTTATTATAAAAGAGTTCATTATAAAGTTATCTTTTTTAACTTTGCACTGATGTATTTTGCGCCTGTGTTTCACACCCCAGTGTATGTTCGCAACACATTGAAAATGCAGCCAATTATCTGTAAATAAGGCCGCTTTGTCCCTGGGAGTTTTGCCCTCCAAGATTAAATCACTGGAAAAGTTCAAAGTTTTCCAGAGTCATCACAATAAGTCTCAGTTATGTTAAAGTCTGTCTGGCTTGTCTTGAATAATTACCCACCAAAGCTTTCGAACATCCAACTTGGAAATACAGAGACGTTGTGGGATTAGAGATGAGCTTGCTGGAAGCTCTGGTATCATTTCCTTTGGTTTTCTTCCCGTATGGAGCGGTAATTAAGTTGTTGCAGGTCCCTAATTCCTTGTTCAGCCTCTGGCTGCTGCTCTCCAACGCGTCCGAGTCCATTCTAGGCATGTTTAGTGGCTCTGCTAGCGTTAGCCACTTCTCTGCCGGACTGGTAAACACCAGGGACATGAGGGGCTCCAAGGTCGATGTTCTCGCAACCACAGCGAGACCTTTAGCCTCACCAGGATGCGTTGAAGATCATCTAAATAAAGACAATGAAACCCAAACTCAATGTGAGGTCGAGCTGCAAATTATACGATAACATTCAGAAGGTAAACTTGTTTTTTTTGTTTTTTTTTCAGAGGATATTCGGGGGAATTTTGTGGAAACAGGCTTGCTATGTGATGGGGGAGTGAAGAGTTGGCTGGCTAGCATGGTAAGCATTTAGCAAGTTAGCCTACAGGTAGATACCGTAATTACAGTAACGTAGAGACAAAAAATTTGACTCTATTGACAGTTTGTAAAATTATTAATATGTTAAATAATGAATGGTATTAATAAAATTAATAATAATAATGTATGTAAACCATAATATAATATATTGGTTATTTTAATTATATTTGTATTTTTAATTTAATCATTTTATATATATATATATATATATATATATATATATATATATATATATATATATATATATATTTTTTTTTTTTTTTTTTTTTTTTTTTTTTTTTTTTTTTTTTTTTTTTTTTTTTTTTGTTTTGTTTTTGTTAAAACATATTGACAATAATATTATACTAATAGTACAACTACAAAATTATATTATTTATCACAAGAGTGAATCCAAGCACGCTGGGACACTTGTTTTGTTTATTTAGCTGTAGAATTATTTTAGAAATGAATCCCAGTATTTCCCACACATTCCTTGGCTGTAAATTATTGGTACTGCTCCAATGAACATATGAAAAATTTGCCACGGTCCATCACAGTGTCCGTTATGTTGAATATTTCATCAGCGCGGTGACCTCTGACCTGTCAGATGGTCCAGCATGTGCCTCATCAGTGGCCCTGCGGTCCCAGCGTGAGAGCCGCTCCGGTCCTGTGGAATGTGAAACGCAACGCCGCGCTCCAAGACGTGATACGAGGACACATATTTATTTGCTCATTCATCACCGGGCGTGAACTCTGACCCATAACACTGGATCTTTTCCCTCTTGCCCAGACGCTTCGCCTCGGATACAGCGTGGTGCGCCTGCTCCTCGTGAGATCTCTGCAGGGCTCCTTCTCAACGGCTCCATTCACTAAGCTCTTCGCCCATATGGGCCGAAGAGACAGATTTCTTCTGCGTTTTATTCCGGCTAAAAGAAGCCTTTGTTGCTTTGTCTGTTATTGTGCAGCTATCTCACAATGCTCATTCAACCTCGGTTAACTAAGAGCCTCTATAAATCGTAACGGGTGAGGAGGGCAAATGTAAGAGTCAGGCCTCAAATCTCGGCGCCTTGGAATGCGGCATAAAGAATATAGTGCATTTAACGGGCATTACATGACTGCTAGTAAAACATAGATGAATAAAGCTCTTCCCTGTTCATGCGCTTCTTTAGAAAAGCTTTGAACCTCAAAAGACTTTATTACAGGACCAGAGATCAGGGATGAGATACGGCCTTGTGGCTGTAAAATTAAAGAAAGGAATTGTATTATTTCAGTATGCGTGCATAAATTTAACCAACAAGAAAGCAGTTTGTTTGCAGTTAATATGAAAAGTGCTGGATTTGGAATTATTTAATGTAAAAAAAAATGCATGCATACATAAATATTGAATCTGCGATATTATTTAGCTGTTTCTTTATTACAATATCTATCTATCTATCTATCTATCTATCTATCTATCTATCTATCTATCTATCTATCTATCTATCTATCTATCTATCCATGTTTGTTACGTTTTTGTAAAATCTATTTATTTTTCTTAATTCATTTTCGGCACCATTACAAATATAACGATTCATTTATTTTTAATTTCTTTATATGAATAATTATTAGTGCCGTCAAACTATTAATCGCGATTAAATCACATCCAAAACAAAACCTTTTGTTTGTAATGTGCATATTATTTTGTATATATATATATATATATATATATATATATATATATATATATATATATATATATATATATATAAATACATACATACAGTATATATTTAAGAAAATGTTACATTTATATATAATTATATAAAATATAATTACACATTAATATATAATATTTTCAATATATACACTGAATGTATGCGCGATAAATATACACAGTACACACAGATATATTATATAAATAAAAACGCAATTAATCACTGTTAATAATTTGTCAGCAGTAACAATTATATTGATAATGTGATGATTTATATAATGTAAAATAAAGCGATATGAAGTGAAATCAAGCAACATCAAATAGTAAAAACCGCAATATTGTGAAATATTATTACAACTTTATTTTGTATTGATATATTTTGATATATTTGGCCGATTTAGTTCGCGAAAAACATTTTTTGACAAAACTATATTTTCTTTAATGAACAGAAAGTTTATTCAAAAGAGCTTTTCTTTATTTATTTATTGTTTTTCATGGAAACGGTTTGTACTTTTTACGAATATTTTCTGTAGGCGTATAGGATGCACTTTGTAGTTCTGGCAGCGATATCATTAAAACTAATATACGTGATGCCGCCTCATCTGTCTCTGGGCTCCTTTGGGCTTTATGTGAATTTACATTGATTTCATGGCTGCTCGCTGGCACCGGGGTTAAACCTACTTTGTCATCACATGTGCCTCGACAGAGAAACACGACACCAGAGAAGAAGAGTCCAGCTAAACATCTTCCGTCAGAACCCGGCGCTAAGCTGAGCGCTCGCCCTGGCAAGAGCACAAAAAACACGACGAGCAGCCCTAAATGTGTGAAATTACATCTTGACACCATTTTGGCGAAAAGCGGTCAACTTTGGCTGCGACTAAACGTTTCGGATGTTCGCACATTTGCGCTTGTAAGAAAACAGCTGCGTGGACCGCGAAACAATTCAGAGTAGATTTTTTTCAACTTTTTTTTAAAAGGAAAACATGAGTTGCTGCCACGATAATATCCAATATGTGGTCGTTATGGGGGTGCTGCTGGAGACGGGGTGGTTGCTAGGCTGTTGCTAAGCTGTTCTAAATGGTGTTGCTATGCAGTTGTGGAGTTGTGGGTTGCTAGGTGGTTGCTAGGCAGTTGCTGACTGTCCAGGTTTAAAATCTAATTTTATTTGAAGTACTATATCGTATATCATATATTATATCATATCATATCATAGTATAATTTCATTACATCCTATCATATATCATATTATTTATCGTCATATATTGTATCACGTAATATATCGTATCATATTGTGTCAAATCATATATCACATCATTGTATCTAAACATACAGTATCATATTATTATATATTGATATCAATATCATCACATCATATATCGTATAGTATTGTATTAATATATTGTATCACATTGTATCATTATTTCGTATCATATATGCACTGCACCATACATATCGTATTATATTGTATTTTATCATATTTCATCATTGTATTGAATCATATCATGTCATAGTTATCATCACATTGCATTGCACCATATATATCGTATTGTATTTTATCATATTTCATCATTGTATTGCATTGTATTATATCATATCATATATCATATTGCATCATGCGTAACATCGTATTATATCCCACCAGACACTACATAACGTCAGACGGACGCTGGACAGACGTCGCATTTTGGTCGGAAATGAACATTTTAACTGAAGAGTTTATTTTAATTAGCCGCTTCGGTCAAACCGGCGCAGCAGCTGTTCTGTCAGTCAAAGCCAATATCTCCAGAGCGGAGCTTTATCAGATTCAACTGAAGGGACGTGATTTGCCCCTGTTTCATGTCACCGGCAAAGCAAGCGAGCCAGATTTGACCTTTGACCCGGGCGATATTAGCGCGCGGGCTCCGGGTGATGTAATACGCCGCTTATTCGACATCCTCCGGGGTGTTACACGCGACCCGCCGACCCTCGCTTTGCCGACGTCTGCGGATTACCGTTCTCAAGACGGAATGTGATTAAATGAGGTAATTAATTAAAATGTGACACGAAAAACAAATGTCCCACAAAGAAATACTGTCTCCAAAGAACTCGAGCTAGTTTGCAACAATTACCGTCGGCCCTCAGTTGGGCCAAATGTAATGATTTTTCACTGAGAATTATGTTTAAAGCCCCGCTGATGGGGTGTATATTACAGCATAATTAGAAATTAAAACAGCCTCTGTGAATGTAAATAGAGACTGGGAGAATGGGACGATGTGGTTTTTATTGCTGGGAACAACATATTTTGGTGAAAGAAACTGGGGACTTCAAAAACAGGCCGGGAATTCGAGACAATATTTCATTAGACGATTTCGAGGACAGAGTTAAACGTGAACGATTGGTTTAATTTAAAGAGGAATGCCCGACTGGATTGAATTAAGACCTTACTGTGATAATCTCTGGTTAAAATCAGCCAAAAAGTCAACGTGTACCGCATCCGTCACGCCAGTGAAAAGTCATGAGCTTGAAATGATTTATTTATTTGTTATGTATTTAGTTATTCATCTAAATGTTCTTAACTGTTATAAAATAATGCATAAACAAATATGAAAATATACTGATCATAAGCTTCATTCTCCTTATGAAGAGAAAAAGAATAGATGAAGTAAATTGACATAAATGGTGAAAGCATTAGATAGATAGATAGATAGATAGATAGATAGATAGATAGATAGATAGATAGATAGATAACATTTACAAATCATCCATAACATTAAGACTAATATTTATACATTTTTTACGTAGTAACATAGCTGTTATAAATGTATTATTCTTATGGCTTTTTTTTTTTTTTTTATGTAATACATTTTTTTAATCCTTTTAGAATTATGCTGAGTTGTCATAAAATAATATACATAATATAATAAATTAGATTCTAATATTTAAAATATTATTTTGAGATTTCGGAATTTTATATATCCATATATTTATATTTATTTATATTTATATATATATTTATTTATATATATTTATTTATTTAATATATTTATTTATTTACACAAATGAAATGAAGCCTTTTGCCTTATGAGACTATTTTTAAGTGTATACATACAATATTTAGATTTATTATTAGTTTAATTTATTTCACACTATTATTATTTTATTTATATTTATTATTTTATGCTTATTAGTTTGTTTATTCTTGTTATTCTTTTATACTTATTTATTTAACTTAATTCTCTTTATGCAAAAATTATTAATCGCATTTAATTACTGTAACCTGACCCGAACATTTTTTTTTCTTGATTCATTCTTCCAAACCCGTCCCCCATACCAACTGTTGTCATTTTCTCCATTTAAATCCAGTTAAAACCAGACTAAACAGATACGCGCAATAATCTATATAATCCAATGGCAAAACGCAATGATACTGCAGACATCTGCTTAGCGTTTTCCGCGCCTCAAAAGATTTACTGTGCACTGTGTCTCGAAAAGCGAATCTTGTCCATAAATGTTCCCTGTCCAAATAAATCACCTCATTTGCAAACAGTTTGCCTTGTAAAACATATATAGGGACACCATTAGCATTCATATAGGGGTAGAAGGATTAGGAGCGCTTTCGACTGGCTTCCATTGATTTTCTTTGCGCGTTATTAGCTTTAGGATTAAAGTAGGTTGAGAACAGGTGCCTGTGTGAAATGTGGGGCTGCTCCTGTGTCACGGGATCTCTGGGAATAGGCTTTCGCAAAAGAAGGCCATCTTCACAGTTAAAGCAAAGCTCAATAGTCTGGCTTGGCCTGGTAAAAGACTGCGAGCGGCACGCTTGTCACTTTGGGGGTGCTCCCTCGGGACAGAACATAATTATGAAATGACAGGCCCGAGGCCAGATTAAATCCGCTTTGAACCTCCCCCTAATCACAAATCACACGGCAGCCAGCGGCCGCGGCTTCCTCGAAACTGTACCAAAACCTTCCAGTGGAAAAGGGTCAGGTTTGAAGGTAACTTGAGGCTACGAGCCTCCTCACCTAGTTTCTAGCGCTTAGCCTTCAGTCCGCCCACAGGTTGGAAAACCGGCCAATTAGCTTGCTTATGCTACATGCTAACGGTTCAGCGGTGACTGGAAAGTACATATTTGCTTCTTTTAATGTGGAATACTGAGCACAAATCATCTGAAAATAGCTGCATGATGCCATGGAGCCCCTTTTGTGCGCTGTTTGTGGTAGTGCGTTATCGTTAGCATGTAGCTAAATTTAGCTATGTTAAAATCAATTATGTTACAAATATGCTGATTAATAAGGAATGTTTTTGTAGTAGGGATGGTGCTTCTTTGTGAAAGAGAAGTACACTCTAGCACACTGTAGAGAGGATTTATTCTGGAACTATATATATATATATATATATATATATATATATATATATATATATATATATATATATATATATATATATGAAAATTTATTACAGCTTACATTTATACTTAATTAAAACTGACTACATTTTTTACATAATATATAAAATATATTTTTATATTATATGTTTTTATATAAAATACACATTTTACTAAAATCTAAAATTGTCATAAAATTCAAGCAATATCTATGTCTACATCATGTTCCAAATTTAAATATCACAAAAATTGAGGTTCCTGTGATTTTAAGGGCTATATCAAAATAGCCACAGGCTTACAATTACAACGCACAATTTTTTATTTATTAATTTATGCTGAAATTAATTTGCATGTGACAAACAAAAATCACAATGTACATATACACACACATATTCTTTAGAGGTTTAAATATAACTTAAAAAGGACCTTTAAAATAGTTAAAAGTTAATTTGACATTATTACTAAATGCACTTTTTAAAAAGAAGACTTAAGTGAACTTAAGTATACATAATGTATATAATATTGTCACAAGTGCTGTGTATATATATATATATATCTTTAAATATATATATATCTTTAAATACTCACTTCTGGTTCTTTAAATCCTAAAAGTAAGACTTTGCTAATCTTTGATGTGTTTTTTAGCTTAGTTTGATTTAGGATTTGCTGATTTTAATCTCATATCTCATACAGAATGTGCAGTATGCAAATTGTGACAGAACCAAAGGTTTTTCACAGACATTTGAGGTGAAATCTTACAACGCATCAGCCTTTTAGAGCAATTATCCTCATGCAGTTGTAAATCAGTGAAACGATTCTGAGCCGTTTGAAGATCATTCAAAGTTTGATGTCATTAAATATAAAGGCTGTTGGAAGGCTGCTTGGTTTTGTCATCTGTTGGATGTGGTCCTGTCACAGTGGTAATGGTGGGCTATTCATGGCTGCACGACGTGTGTTTCAACCATGTGTTCGTGGCCATGTGCAGAAAATGTCATGATATACTACACACTTACACATGACTTATGACACAAACGCCTCCTTTTTTAGTAGCAACGAATATGCTTCATTCTGACACTAAAGACAAAAAAAATAAACTGGGTGAGGCAAACGTGCATGCAATGTCAGTTACATATTTTAATTGGCGCAGGAATTGACTTCACCGCCCAGTTGTGGTTAAACTAAAATCGCCGTGGCCTCCTGAACTTAGAAGAGCAGGACTTTTAATTTGGAGTGCACATGATTATCAGTGACAGCAAATTGCCAAAAGATAGTTGCAATTATGAATTAATTAGCTGCTTTGTCATTTCGACAGAATTAATTAACATCGAAAGGGAAGCTGATTTTTTTTTTTGCTTCTTCTTACAACACACAACCTGTCACGGTGCTTGTTGTTCAATCAGCCGTGAGAGTGATTATTGTCAAACTGCCACGGATATAAGACAAACAGGACAGTGATATACTTAATGAAATTTTCATTTGTTTTGTAATGTGTTTGATCCAAATTGCGTTCCGATGCAGCGTGGGAAATGACCGACTTTTTATATTTACAATAAGTCAACCAATATTTCAATATAAAGGTTTGTTATAAAACCACAGTTCTACCAGATAAAAACTAAATGCTGAAGCAAAAAAAACCCTAAAGATTAAAAGGCACTCAACTTCATCTTCTCCCCATTTCCTTTCAAACCACCAGGACCTTCAAGGTCTGGTCAGATCACGTCACTTTGTCTCCACATCTGGTTCCAATCCACTGCAATTAGCCAAGCTAGCTTGGGAATGTTGGTCTCTCTCACATTTTTAACCTTCTTTCTCTTTTTCTGTGTATCTCTGCCCATCTTTCTCTTTGTCTGTTTATGCACGTCTCTCAAACTTTACACATATCTGCAGTTTCCTATTATTGTAACTGTGGCTGTAACGTAGCCTGAGGTTACAGTAACAAAGGGCCATGAGAAAATATTGTTTTATTTGACCGTAAAATTTGACCACAGAGATCTTTGCTTTCTTTATTTCCATCTGGGACATTCTATTTTTATCTCTTTTCTTTTTTTTTTTAAAAGATCAACCAGCACTCTACACAGCTGACAGTCCATTATTAGCAGTGTATGCTAACTAACGCTATACTTTGAGCTTAAGGTATGAATGAACTTCTAACATTACGTATTAAACATTTGTTTTACTCATATAAATAACACTTAGAATTGTGCAGATTATATAGGAAAAGAGTGTTTTCCAAAAGATCAGATAAATGTTTTAATTACATAGTCTTGAGGAGAGCATAGAAAACAAGACACCTAAATACAGCATAGAAATCCCTCACTCTCAGAAAACCTTGTCACCACATAGAAAGCCCTGGCAACCACACAGAACAAGCAACTGCTATCACACAAAAAAAAGTTTCGAAAACTAGCTCCACAAAGTAAGCCCTGACAACCACACAGAACAAGCTAGCAACTGCTATCACATAAAAAATAATAACTGCTATTACGTTAAAAAAAACACACAAAACAAGCTAACTACTGCTAGCTCGCACAAAAAACAACTGCTATCACGCTAAAAGCCACACAAAACAAGCTAACAACTGCTAGCATGCACAAAAAACAACTATTACTCAAAAAACACGCAAAACAAGCTAACAACTGCTATCGCATAAAAAATAATAACTGCTATAATGCTAAAAAACACACAGAACAAGCTAGCAACTACTATCATGCTAAAAAAACACCCAAAACAAACTAGCGACGGCTATCACATAAAACATAATAGCTGCTATAACGCTAAAAACCACACAAAACAAACTAGCAACTGCTATCACGCACAAAAAACAACTGCTATCATGCTAAAAACCACACAAAACAAGCTAACAACTGCTAGCATGCAAAAAAACAACTATTACTCAAAAAAACACACAAAACAAGCTAACAACTGCTATCGCATAAAAAATAATAACTGCTATAATGCTAAAAAACACACAAAACAAGCTAGCAACTACTATCATGCTAAAAAACACCCAAAACAAACTAGCGACGGCTATCACATAAAACATAATAGCTGCTATAACGCTAAAAACCACACAAAACAAACTAGCAACTGCTATCACGCACAAAAAACAACTGCTATCATGCTAAAAACCACACAAAACAAGCTAACAACTGCTATCACGCACAAAAAAAAACATCTGCTATCACGCTAAACATTTTTTATATTTCCCTAACAATAAATAGATCATAACAGTGACGTCAACTAGCTTTACATGTAATCATATGTAAATCATATGTTTATATGTAAAAACTAATTAAACTGATTAAAAAACAAATGGCTCAAGAAAGAAGACAATAACATATTGTTTCATTTTAACATATAAAGACCTTACAGTGTTTTTCAAGCGCCACACAGTAAATGCTGAGAAAAGTTAGCAACTGTTAGCAAACATCCAGAGAACCTTAATGCTGCATAAATCCCTTAACCCCCCCCCAGAACAAGCTAGAAACTGCTAGCAACGCATTAAAAACAGAAAACTTTAATGACACATAGCAATCCCTGATCGATATCCACCCAGGGGTGTGTTTCCCCAAAAGTTCCATCATAACCAACCCTAGTTAGCTAACCCTATTTTTGGGAAACGCTATATAACAAACAGATGCCGTGGTCTATAATATTATTTAGATGTGCACACAGATGCCAAATTTTTAGTTGGTGGTTGTTATTTCAATGTTGTTTTGTGATTTTCTTGGTAACCATAGAATAATCATCCAAGAAACCATATTTTAGTTCCTCAATAAAATGGTTCCTTTACCCACTGTTTCTCCGAAGGGCCATAAATCCATAAAATGGCTCTTTTGAACACTCATACAAATCAACAGAAAATAAAACCAGGCCTGGAACGGATGTTGAATATGTTCTTTGGGTTTCCTGTGAAGCCACATCACACGTTCAGCTAATCCTCAGCTAGCTTGTCTTGTGAAATGAGAGGTCAGAAGGTTTAAAGGTCTATCAACGACTTCCAAATCAAATGCTAAAACAAGAGCGTATTGCATTCATATTATTCTTATTGACACAGGACCCGAGAAACCCGACCTGCGATGAATACAGCCTCTCTGGTTTCTATATAAATAATATATGCGCGATCTTCATACTGTCACTTTCAATAGCTCGAATTCTGAATGCAGCATTTGCCTTTTGTAATCAGAGTTATCAGCTGGGTGACTATTAAAAATCTAATCTATGATCTATTTATTTATTCGTCATCTAGCAGATGCTGTTTTGTCCTGAACGTCATACAGTTCTCTTACAATAAAGACTATTCCCTGGAGCAGATTGAGGTTAAGTGTCTCGCTCAGGGGCACAGTGGGAGTCATGGAACTCAACAACTCTACAGTTCATGGGTCGCCATCCTCAGGGGTTTGAACCCATGACCTATAGGTTGGCACAGCAGCTATTTAACAGAATAGTTCTGCCGACATCATTAACAATATCGTTCGGTACCTGTATACGAACTCCAAAGGCTCCTGAAGCTACGATAGCTTTCTGAAGGAACTGATACAGTACAATAGCGTTATGTTCAGAGCACAAAAGATCTTCGTACTTCCGTAAGTAACTGTCATTACTTTTTTGAAAAAGTAACTCAGATATTTACTAGTTACTTAAAAGTAATATTGTTATGTAACTTACCCCCAAAACTAGTTAACAGAACCCTAAAATAAAGCGTTACCTTAATCTCATGAACTGTCCTATGTAGCACGATGCTATAAAATATTAAGTTGTATTTATGTAGAAATACTGTTTATAATAGTTGGGTAAATGTAGACTGGGATTGACGCAATGTGGTTTGGTAAATGTGAATTTATTATAATTTTAAGTGCAAATAATTTATTACAATGCGACTTTACCGCAATAGCAAATTTATCTCGCAATTGTGATTTTTATTTCTTCGAATTTCTATCTTGCGATTAGGACTCGCGTAGTCGCGCTTAAGAATTTATATCGCAAGAAAATACATTTTTAATCTACTGCAACTTCTGACAACATTCGGTTTGGGCTAAACGAATTTTCACAGTGCAGTTTACATACTTCTTTTTTTCTTTGCGCGAAACGTAACGATCTGTACAGGCGAGGCTTGACTGTGTTTGTTTACTTTAGACTGACGGGACTGGAAACCGCTGGAAACCGCTCCAGCGTTCAAAGCCAGCCAAAGGTGCACGCTTTCTTTCAAAGCGGTTCGTAATTTAGCATGGAATTTGTATATTTGTACAACACCGGTAGCCATGGGCTCAGAGCATAAATTATGCATAACCAATGTATTCGATCTAAAATTAATTAGCGAGGCGCATAAAAACAGATCTGCTTGCCAAAAGTAAATAGAGTAAGGGACCGTTTCGGCAGCTGTGACTTCTTAACACCTTTTTCCGAGGAAGATTAATTGTTAACGCGAAGCCTTCAGGCAATGGAACTGCCCACGGCGGCCCTCGACAGAGCTTTCGAAACGCTCATTGTGAAGGTATCACTCAGGTTTGAAGGAAAAACACACAATGGCTCAAAAGCCTCCATCCCTGGCTGCCATTACCAAGAAAAAGTGAAAAAAAAGAAACGTTGCTTACATTTGGTACCGTGATGCCGGGTTGTATTTGACAGCTCTGTGTGCGAGGCCTTCGGTTAAATTTGTATATACAATCCAGCACCAGATCCCTCCAATCTGTCACCCTTCACCCACATCTATGATCTTAAAATAGGAAAATGTCTGGAACATTTTTCATATGTGCCATACTGTATAATCTCCTACAACGCAAGTCAAATCGTCTTAGAGATCAAACTGGGAACCGTACAGGCGTGAAAATCACTTGCCTGCAGTGGGCAACTCCCATGGCAATTAATCACCATGCTTAATTAAAAATGCTAATGTGGAGGTTCTTTATGAGTATATATGGCGTTTCTCTATGGCCAGAAACAGCAATTGCGTGATGGAGAAAATGGTTATATATATATATATATATATATATATATATATATATATATATATGTGTGTGTATATATATATGTATATATAAAAACTACACTAAAGGTTTATTTTGATTATGTATTGTGTCATATTGTACAAATGGAAATTTTAAATGTTAAAAATGTTAAAAATGTAATTTACAACACCAAGGTTTTTAAAATAAACTGTCAAGCTTTGTTTGTTTAATTTCAATGCTAATGGTTGCATACACAACCTTCACATTTTATAATTTACAGACTAATAAGAAAAGTTGCACAGTTCAATATATTGTTCAGAAATTATATTTCCAGATTTCTTTAGAGATTTTATAAGCAGCTCTTTTTGTGATTAATTTCATATTGATAGTCTAGGTTTGGGACAAGAGTAAAATAATATATATATATATATATTTTGTAAGATATAATGCATTTTTTTGTTTTGTTTTAAAAAGTAATAATAATTTAATAACTTCTTACATTTGAGGCATTTAAAAATTCACATTAGAGGTAAAATAACAGAACAATTGTAAATGTTGTAAAATAAATTATATTTGATTTTAAAATGGGTTTTTTGCTAAATAAAATATAGATAAATTTACAGGCTAATTGAAAATGTTAAATCATCAAAAATAAATCTATATTTTAATATTTAATTAATTCATGAATTGATTTATTTTTTTGTGTCTGGCTAAAAATGCAATAAATTGAAATAGCATATGTTTATTACACTATATTTATTTTTATAAATATCTATAATTATATTATTATTATTGTTATTATTATTATTATTATTATTATACATATCTAAATTCACTATATTATATAATATGTTTTTAATAATGGCTGTTCACGGATGGTTTGATATTAAAGAATAATTGGAAATGTTTCATTAATAAATTATATATATATATATATATATATATATATATATATATATATATATATATATATATATATATATATATATATATATTTTTTTTTTTTTTTTTTTTTTTTTCATTAATAACATTTTTTTTTTGTTTTTTTTAAATATCTATTTATTTAGATAGTAAAGCTAGAGCCAATCACTTTAAAATGAGTGAATCTGCATCTTTGTGAAGCACCATTACTGAAATGAACCGGACTGCAGCGCTCTCTCATATTCTGGAAACTCAAGTGCCACGATCATAATTCAGCTACAGTCTATTGGAAACTCGCTAAACAAACTGACATCCGTACACTGGTTTCACTTTCAACCACAACCTCTCAGACCACGAGCCTGTCAGCTACAACCACATTTCCATGTCATATAATAAATATAATGGTTCTTGATGGACATAAATATCTGTTAGTCAATGAGACAACATACTTGAGCTTTGATTTTGGACTCGCGATATTAATGGCACAGCAAAAAAACCTCCAAGCGGGAGAATATGAGTTATGATGACAGGGAATATATAACATGTACTTCAGACTTACTAAAGAAACCTCTAATAGTGCGCTCGAACGATAATGATGCATTTTAGCATTTTAGCTCTTCATTTTCGGTTCCGAACTGGACGCGAATATCTGCTAATCATCGAAACAAAGCCTTGCGCAAGCTCTGAACGTTTCATCATCTTCATCAAGCCAGACCTGCCGCTAAAAATCATACCCACGTGAAGATGAATCACAACCGCTTTGAACACCAGCGCACGTGTGTTTGTATTTTCCAGCCTGTCGTTGAGACGAAGCTGTACCTTTTTTGATCGGAATTGATATTTTCCAGCGTTTAGTCTCCGAGAGTGTTGTGTATCCTGGCTTTCGAAAGCTGTTTATCACGCACGGCTTTCTGTTGGGTTCCTGTGAGTTTTGGCCTCGATTCCAGGAGTTATGAAACAAATGCAAAAAAAAAAAACGCAGCTTGGACGGCTGAGATTTAATTGATCGAATTGTGAAATGGCACATTCGTGTAAACTTTTACAGATGTGGAGAGTTGAGGTACCGCGGGGTGTTTCTGGTTGTTGTTATCAGCAAATCGAATCAATTTAATCGACGGATTCTTCTACAATTTCCAAGAAATGCTCAAGGACAATTTAGCTTTTTTTTTGCCTGAAGTTAATCGATTTAGGACATTAACGGCATGTAAAAGAGTTTGATTTACTCTATAGTAAAAATTGACAGTTTAATTTCTACAACAAGCGTCGATTATTAACACGTTTCTCTCTTATGGACGCCAATTTTTCACTTTATTTTTTATTCTGAGGTTTCTAAATATGCATCTTACAATTCTCAGTTTATTTCTTGTAATTCTGACTTTATATCTATAGTTTACTATTGACTTCATTTCTCGCAATTCAGTTTATTTCCCGCAATTTACAATTTTTTTCTTTTTAATTATAAACGCACATCTTAAAACGAGTTTATTTCTCGCATTTTTCTTTTTCTCGCAATTCTGAATTCACGTCTTGCAAATCTCGTTTCAAATTTTTTTTTTCCAATTATGAGCTATTATTTCGAAATTCTGACTGTATCTGGCAATTTTTGTATTCATTTTTCGCAATTTCGAATTTCCATTTCGCAATTCCCCTGATTGCATCTCGTAAATTTCTGTTTACTTCATGCATTTCTGGTTAAAACATTCTGAGCTATCTGCATCTCCCAATTCCGACTTTATTTCTTGTAATTTTTAGTTTGTTTCTGGCAATTACGAGAAACAAACTAAAAATTTGTAAAGTTTACGTCTCGCAAATCTCAGTTTATTTTCTTGCATTTATGAGTTGGAATATTGCAGTACGCAGTAATTATTTCTTGTAATTATGAGTTTACATCTCACAGCTCTGATTCATATCTAGAAATTCATTATTTATTTGTCCCCTATTTCTCATTTGCGAGTTGACGTCTCAAAATTCTGTTTATTTCTCTCAATTCTGATTAATATTTTGCATTTCTTAGTTTTTTCCTCACAACTCTCTGAGTTAACATCGCACCGATTTCTCACAGTTCTGCACAAGTTTACGCCTTCAATGCCGCTTCTCTCTTCCTGCATTCATTTTCTGAGTTTACATTTTACAATCTCGCAATTATCCGTTTCTCAATTCCGATTTACATCCAACAACCTTCCGTCTCCCGATGCTCTCTGACATGAAACTAAACGCTGACCATGTCATGTTCCCTATAAACATTAGCCGCTTTTATCGACTTCTAGTCGAGTTGCCTGCCCTCTCTTGCCTTTCACGTGGATTTTACACGTTGTAAAGTTTAAAAAAGAAACGTGAACGAGAAGTGGAGAGCCGTACCCCCTGCTGATGGCAGCGACAGCTGTTTCTTATTCCGACGAAAAGTGTGAAGTGACTAGTGTTTACATTGCTATCCACAGATATCACTGACACAAGCACAAAACATCTAGAATGAAAGAATGTGGAAAGTCCCTGACGTTAAAAAAACATTCGAGAAATCGCGGCAGAAATCTTAGACATAACAAAAAATTATATGATGAGAGCCATCCATGAAAGTATTTATTGAGCACTCGCTATAACCATGAAGCCATTATGTTCACTTATATGCAGTATTACATTAGTGCTCGTTCACTTTATTGATTTGGTTACTGACAAAGACACTTTAACTTGTTTTGGTCTATATACTACTGTTAATATATATATATATATATATATATATATATATATATATATATATATATATATATATATATATATATATATATATATATATGTGTGTGTTAAACAAGGCCACATTTATTTGAGCAAAAAAAAAACAGTAAAAAATGCAATACTGTAAAATATTTCCATTTCAAATAACTATTTTGATGGGAATGAAAATAATTTACTCCAGTCTTCAGTGTCACATTATGCTTCAGAAATGATTCTAATATGATGATTTGCTGTTCGGTGAACATTTCTTACTGTCAGTGTGGAAAACATTTTATTATTTTACTATATATATATTATTTATAAAAAATGTTGGTGTGTGTGTGTATATGTGTATATATATATATATATATATATATATATATATATATATATATATATATATATATATATGTATATTATAACCACAGATTCCTTTTTGATAATTTATGCACTCACACACAAACAAATAAAATATAAAATTACGAGGATGGTTATTACTTTTTTTACATATTTCAACTTAATCCTCCGGTTTAAGCCTAGTTCTAGGCTAAAATGTTAATCTGAGCTGTTTAAAATGAAACAAACTTGCACTGACTGATATTAAAACAATACCTGTAATGTTTTTATTTTTCTTTATATTGCTTTATAAAAAAATTACAAAAATAAAAAATAGTAATACAAAAAAACTAAAAATACAAAAAACTATGGCTTAATCCTGATTTAGGATAAGCCCTTCTCTATGAAACTGGGAAAATTATTTTAAGATGTTATTATTATTATTATTATTATTATTATTATTATTATCTTTTTTTCTTGAAAAATTAAATTAATATTTATATTTTATTATTTTTTAAATATAATTAAAGACATTTGAAAATGTATTATAACGGCTTAAATATAGCGATTATACATGAGTGATTAAGTAATTTTGTCTAGTTGTGAAGTAGTATTATTTAGTAATAAAAATTGGCACCTTTATAATGTAATAGACTAAACAACAACAAAAAAACGAAACAAAATGAACACAGCAGAAAGGTCATTAAAATATGATATAATGAGTCTATATATGTCTTTTTAGTCAAATCAGAAGCGAAGCATCTAATAATACCTCACTGGAAGGGCTACAGAAGGCAAGAAGGCAAGATTTTCACCAAATAACAACCTTCATTTCTGTCTTTTGCCCTCGTTTCCCTGACGGCCGGCTGTTTACTGAGATCTGCAGCAGTTGAAAGTCCAGCGGTGCGACCACACTCTCGTATTGTCATTCCAGGGATGCATATTTTGCAGCGCCGGTTTGAGAGGCTGCTGACTGTTCCCACATGTCTGAAAGACGGAGACGGGCGGTGTATCGCTGGCCACGCGGGTTAATGGTCGCTTTGGAGTGGATCTGCCCGGGCATGAGTCTCCAACTGCCTAATCGCCCCCATGTGCGGAGCGTCAGGGCGTATGCCATCCAAAAAAGAGCTGATGCTTCGGCAATCAGAGGCTGGAAACTACAGGAGAATAATCTCTTCCAGCTTTCGGGGCGACGCTTCATTTGTGTCGGTCACAGGCGGTGGGGTGGTAGAGATGGAGTTTGTGGCCTTCCAGGACCTTTCAGTTATATATCGGGGTGTTTCTGCAAATTGACAGCTTTTTTGAATATAAACTCACACTTTTTTATCTCAACAGCTGACTTTGACTGCTAAAAATGTATGGCAGCAGATATACAATTTTGAGTTTATACTAATATATATATATATATATATATATATATATATATATATATATATATATATATATATATATATATATATATATATATATATATAAGGCAAATTTCATGCCTGCTATATACACACACAATTAATAATATAAAGTCTATTTGACAAAAGTATAGCTGATACACACACACACACACACACACACACATACTATAAATGAGTAGAAATAAACAAATTAATTTAAACCTGTAATGGGAAAAAAAATCCATTGTAACTCTTTTTTTTTTGTATGTTTAGTTCTCACTATTATTGAACCATTAACTATTGAATTTTGCCTCAACAAAATCCTAATTTGCCGCTCATTAATAATTTGTAGGACAGATGTGAAGTTTAGGATTCAGGTTTGAACTACGGATAAAGAATATGATGAATAAATGTTTTACAAGTATATGTTATAAATAGCCAATATGTTAATAATAGGCAATTAGTTATAAAAATCGGTCCCTATCCTAAAGAGAAACAGAAAAGAAATATGAAACAGAAATGTTTATGTAATTAAAATTAAACCTAAAAAGTAAAACGCATTTTAAATGAAATGTAAAAAAAGAATGAAAATGCAAATAGAAAATAGCTCATTTAAATATTAATAAACAGTATATTAGTGTATTATTAATGCTAAAATAAATTATTTTGTATAATTGTTAATAAAGATAATTATAAAAGAAAGAAATATTTTTCAAACAATAAATATTCACATTTAGTGTTTATAGTATGTATATGTATATATATATATATATATATATATATATATATATATATATATATATATATATATATATATATATTTATATATTTTTTTTATTCTTTTTACTTCGACCATGACCTACCAGCAAAGCATTAGCACTGCACGACTATTTAAAGCCGATTAGACTGATTCTCGGGCCCCTCTAATAAAAAAAAAAAATAACAAATTGAAGTGTCTTCATTCTTTAATGGCCTCAACTCAATTTGACTTTTATTTTATTGAGTTTGAAACCTGGAGGGATTGTTAAAAGCCATAACTGATTAGTGCGTTTACACAATTACAGAACGCATTAGTTTTGACATCTGCAGGCACTCATCAGTTTAACAAAGCACGTTTATATTTACACCAACGCCATCAGCATGGCAGAACTCTGTCGACCATGACATCTGCTCATGTGATGAGAGAGAGCGGATAAACAACAGGACTGGGAAACCAGAGCGACTTCTTACAAAGTGTTTAAGCTGTCTGTTTCAATACGTCCATTCATAACCCTGATTCACCGACCAGTTATTTTTACGTCTTTTTACTTTTATATTGGTGCATATAAGCTTCCTCTCACTTTAGTTTTAAACAAACAAACAAACTAATTAATAAATAAACATATATTGCATTTTAATATATGGTTGCACGCAACAATATAGCAAGCAAGCAGCGTTGTCTGATTCACCAACATATGAACTATCACTGTTTACTTTTAAATCCGTGAAAAAAAACTAAAACGCTATAATGTAGTTATAACACTATAGTAACGCAACGTCGCTTTGTACACGAAACGCTACTTGTCCTTGCATAACATCACTGTTTTCTCAAATTTACGTTTTTAGAGTTTACACAGAAACAAAAACTTCAAAAGTGGACATTTTCAAGCAGAAAAAATTGCAGCATTCTGGTAAATTATAAGGACTAAAACACATAAAAAGTAAATTTTTACGCTTTAATAACGCAATATAACTTCGTAAAGAAACACAAATTTAAGTTTTTGTAGTTTAAACGGAGTAAACTTGAAAAGTTTACAATTTCGCGCGTCAAAACGCAGCTTTTCTTGCAAATTAACGACTAGAACGCTTTAAAACGTTTTTGCGTGATTTTGTTTTTAAAAATTCAGTTCCTAAGGGCCCATGCCTGTTTTTTTTTCTTTTTCTTTTTTAATGCAAGATGTAAGTCGCTGAACGTTAAAAACAAAAAAACGAAACAAATAAACAGAAAACTTGTTTTTGACGTGTTTTTAAAAATGTTCGGAACGTGACTACAAACCATAAAAGTAGTTCTCAAAGTATTGAAAAACATTGAAAAGTGGACTTGCTGCGCATTATTTGCAGCTTTTCAGTACATATGGCGATGTAAAAAAAGTAGTTATTTTTTCGCCGCTCTACTGCAATGCTAATATTTTCAATCACAAAAACGCATTCCGTGCTAACCGGCTCAAAGAATGTTCTCTATGTTTGAATTTACGAATATCCATACTTCAAAACTCGTGAATTTTTTTTTTCCTAAAAATGCACACGTACGTCCAAATACAGCAAAAGTTACAAAGCTTTCGTAAAACAGTCCTGAATTCTACGGTGATTCATGCAATTTCTTCCATGAACTACTCTGGATTACAGTATGATGCTTTCGGAAACTCAGTCCAGGACGGGCCTTGACTTACTCACTAACCGCAAGTCAAACAGTTTCATTCAGTTCTGGGTGTGCAAAGTACTTAATGTTTACTGAAGGCCCGTGACACATCACACATGCAGAGTTAAGCAAAGAATTTCATGACTAACTCATGATATTTCCAATTAGTTGTGATTACTGGGTAAAATATATATTTTTTAAAGGCTGCAACAAACGTCCATGGATATTTTACGTTATAGGTGAATTGGCGTGAATTATGAAATATCTAAATTGTATGACGTCGTGAGGTATGCATTTAATGCGTTTTTTTTTGACAAGACCAGTTTGAAAATTGCAATTAGATACATTTTTAAGCATGTAGGAATCTATATAAGCGTAATTCAATTTCTGGAAAGGGACTACAGAAGGTCTGTGCAGAAAGCGGATAAAGCAATGAAATGCAAAATATTTAAAATAATTTAAATATACATGATACGTTCTAAGTTACTACAGACATTCGTCGAAGAGTATCGAATGATTCACTTGTTTGAATTTGTCGTTTAATTAACGTTAAATGAAAGAGACAACAGCTTCTACGTTAGACTGCTGACACTTTAAGACCTAATGCACAGAAAAATACTGACAAGTTTTTTATTACTTTCCCCACTGGCTGCATTTAAGTGAAAACTCACCAAGATGGACGTTATTACAGCCCTATTCATCTCTGAGAGCAACGGCGCCCCTGGTGGTTCGGAGGTCCTATGCATACAAGGAGGACCAGCGCTACGTTTATAAAAGCCTCACAAGGGGGGTATTGCCGATGGATTTTATGAAGTAGAACATAATGTAAAAATATAGTTTTACAACGAACCCAAAAAACTATTGACTTCACAGAAATGCAACCAGAAGTGCTAAAATTCGAATTGTTTTCAGCCTACAAAAAGTATCCCCGCAGTGCTCTATGAATAAGCGAATACAAAGATATATCAATTATGTGTCTGGTAAATATCGACTGGTCATCCTTGTCCAAAATTACAGTCTCACAAGGTCACAGAGGATCGGTTTCCCTATGGGAAGCGCTTTAGATCTTGTTCTCCTGGCCCTGAGTTACATGCCCCCCTTACGGTCACCCAATTTCTGTGGCAGCTGCTCTCAAGGCAAGCAAATCATTCGTCTTTGAGCTTCCAGCCAGCGCATTACCACGCTATTACGGGCTGAAAGCAGACAGCATCGGAGCAAAGAAGTCTGCAAGTCTTGCAAAGAGCTTTCGGTCACCGCATTTACTAACAATGCTTGCCATTTTTTACAGATTTCCTCTGTGACTGTACATCATTTCAGGCACACCTCACCTGCTGCTCTGAAGGTTTTGACAGGTTCTCAAGATGCTGCTGCAAGCAAAAAGCCATTGCTTTTTTAGCCCCATATTCAGTGTGTGTAAATCACATCTCTACTGAGTCAACAGTGGCATTTCTGCAACAATAAAACAGGTAGTTCTCAGCCATCGCAGCAGAGCAGAGCACGCATTAATGAACATCTGGATAGACGTTTGGCAGCGGCTGCCATCAGTTTAAAGAAACTCATTTTGGAGTCTGATGAATGGTTAGTTTCAGTTATCAGCCTCTCTTAAATGTTACTTCAAAGTAAAAAAAATAGTCCAAAAAAATACAAAAATAAAAATAAGAATATATAATTATTAATAATATATAATATAATATAATATTTATATATATATATATATATATATATATATATATATATATATATATATATATATATATATATACATGTTACTGCATGAAATGTTCAGAAATCATTTTGCTTTTATAAACTCATTTCCATATGAACCAAGATTTATTTATTTTTTTATCTAAATTGGGGTTTGAAAAATAAAAGTAATTGGTAATTGGCCAAATAATAAAAAAAAGTACTACTACAACTACTGTCACCAAGCCAGCAGAGGGAGCTCTTACCCCTGGGTGATCTGCGATCACTTCCTCTGCTGCTACTTCCTGTTCCAGGACTATAAAAACTGTAGCAAGCCACTCACCTGCAGGTTGCATTGTTTCGCCTGTTCTATTGTTGGTTCTCGAGTTTTCCTTAGTCTTTGTTTTCCTGGTTTTGACCCTGTCTGTTTACTGTTTCTCTGATCGTTTGCCGCCTGACCTGACCTCCGCCTGTTTCTGGATTTTGTTATTGCCTCGCCTCCTATATATCTGTTAGCCCTGTTCGACGCCTGCCTGTTATGACCATGCCTTCGTTTAATAAAAGCCTGCACATGGATCCGCACGCCTCAGACCGTTCCTTCGTGACAGAATGCAACCTCACACCAGGATCCAGCGGCTTTTCACCGAACCATGGCCAGGTATGCACCTTGCAATGTCTTTGCTAACCCTCAAGCAGGGCACCCGATCACTTGAGGATTATACTCAGGAATTTCTGGACCTGGCTTACTTCTCTGATTTACCGGACTGTTTGCTAATTGAATTTTTCACGAGGGAATAAATCAGCCACTCAAAACACAACTTGTTCAAGAGGGTCCACGTGAATCACTTGCACACTTTATTGAGTTTGGTTTAGTGACTGTGGGGTCAGCTCTCGTTGGGTATTATGGAGGAAGAAGACACTGCATTTATTCCCAAGATGGATGCCGCCTGCCCAGAGCCGCTTCCCAAGATGGATGCCGCCTGCCCAGAGCCGCTTCCCAAGATGGATGCCGCCTGCCCAGAGCCGCTTCCCAAGATGGATGCCGCCTGCCCAGAGCCGCTTCCCAAGATGGCTGCCGCCTGCCCAGCGCCGCTTCCCAAGATGGCTGCCGCCTGCCCAGCAAAGCCTCCAGTGCCCGCGCCTGCGTGCAAAGCCTCCAGTGCCCGCGCCGCGTGCAAAGCCTCCAGTGCCCGGCGCCTGCGTGCAAAGCCTCCAGTGCCCGCGCCTCGTGCAAAGCCTCCAGTGCCCGCGCCTGCGTGCAAAGCCTCCAGTGCCCGCGCCGTGCAAAGCCTCCAGTGCCCGCGCCCTCGTGCAAAGCCTCCACTGCCCGCGCCGTGCGCCTTCGCGCCCACTGCCCGCGCCTCGTGCGC
The DNA here is from genome assembly GCF_018831695.1 of Puntigrus tetrazona. NCBI lineage: Eukaryota > Metazoa > Chordata > Actinopteri > Cypriniformes > Cyprinidae > Puntigrus > Puntigrus tetrazona. Next base: position 17,256,230 of record NC_056720.1, on the reverse strand, counting down.
GCCTGTCCCACTGCCCGCGCTGCGCGCCCGTCCACTGCCCGCGCCTCGTGCGCCCGTCCACTGCCCGCGCCAGGCGCCCGTCCCACTGCCCGCGCCTCGTGCGCCCCGTCCCACTGCCCGCGCCTGCGCGCCCGCCCACTGCCCGCGCCTCGGCGCCTGTCCCACTGCCAGCGCCTCGTGCGCGTCCCCACTGCCCGCGCCTGCGTGCCCCGTCCCACTGCCCGCGCCGCGCGCCTCGCCCACTGCCCGCGCCTCGTGCGCCTCGCCCACTGCCCGCGCCTCGTGCGCCGCCCACTGCCCGCGCCTCGCGCGCGCCTCAAGTTATCCCACCCTCCCACCCTTGCCACACGTCGACGATGGATCTCAGCAGCCCCTGCACTCATCCTCTGTCCTCCACCTGGAGCTCGCCACGGGTCTGCCAGTCTCCATCGCCGCCGTGGTGAAGGATCCTCACTTCATCGTCCCGCCTCCGAGCCCCGGACTCCACCTCGGCTTGTAGACCCGTCGGCTTCCCTTAGGCTCCTAGCTCCCTCCGCTCCACCGTGCTCCGTCAATCCACCAGCTCCACCAGGCTCCATCGTCTCTCCGGCTACGCCTTGGTCGGTCGTCGACCATCCGTCGCCTCAGGATTCCACTCCTCCAGCTTCGCCTCATCCCTCCATCCCTCCGGCTCTGTCAGGCTCCTCCCTTCCCCCGGCTCCACCTCAGTCCTCTGTCGCTCTGGCTCCGCAGCGCCCTTTCTCGTCCCCGTCTCCGCATCAGTTGCCGGCCTGTGGCGTCACCTAGAGACCTCCAGCGCCTCAACGCTCACCTTGGCTCTTCGGCTCTCCACCTCCGCTTCAGTCTCCTCCGCCACCTGCTCCGCCGCCATCGGGTCGGCGCCATGGAGTCGATGGCTGTTCCTCTTCCATGGCTCCTCCTCCGTCGGCTCCACTGTTGACCACCATAGCTGGGCTCTGGATCACCTCCCGCTCCGGACTCCTGTCTTCTCCCTGGCTCCTCCCTCCGTCTCTTCCTCCCTGGACTCCGCTTTGCTGACCCCCTCCGGAACCCCTCCCAAGCTCACAGTGTTTTTTGTTTGTTTTATGGAGCGCCAGAGTCGCTCCTAGGAGGGGGCTATGTCACCAAGCCAGCAGAGGGAGCTCTTACCCCTGGGTGATCTGCGATCACTTCCTCTGCTGCTACTTCCTGTTCCAGGACTATAAAAACTGTAGCAAGCCACTCACCTGCAGGTTGCATTGTTTCGCCTGTTCTATTGTTGGTTCTCGAGTTTTCCTTAGTCTTTGTTTTCCTGGTTTTGACCCTGTCTGTTTACTGTTTCTCTGATCGCTTTGCCGCCTGACCTGACCTCCGCCTGTTTCTGGATTTTGTTATTGCCTCGCCTCCTATATATCTGTTAGCCCTGTTCGACGCCTGCCTGTTATGACCATGCCTTCGTTTAATAAAAGCCTGCACATGGATCCGCACGCCTCAGACCGTTCCTTCGTGACAACTACTACTAACAATAATAATGTTTATATATACTGTATATATATATATATATATATATATATATATATATATATATATATATATATATATATATATATAAATATTTTAATAGTGTAAACAACTTAAAATAAAAAACTGAACGGGGGAAAAAACTAAATATTAAGCATAACTGATTTCAAATAATTATAATTCAACTGAATATGTGATGAAAACAGAAAACTAAATTGAAAAGAAAACCCCCCAAAATTAAGTTAAATAAATAAAATATGCATTAATATATTCTAGAAAAATGCATTAACTTTAATAACAACAGCAAGAACAACAACGGATTAAATTTATTTAAACAAGCAATACTTAATCATTATTCATTTAATAAAACACACGCACACACACGCACACACAGAATGATATTTATTATTTTATTAAGAATTACTTTCGACTTATAATACGAGCCAAAAAACTGGTTTTATCATTAAAGAGAACTTCTGGGTCCTTTTTAACATATATTACACGTGGAGCATATTTAAAATAGCTCTCAAAGCCTCGGGGCAGTGTGGCGTTGGCCGGCTCAGAGCGTAATACACGTTGCTGTTTGCAGAAGCCAGATACGGTCTAGTTTAATGCTACTGCCATTAGCTGGCTCCTTTGGCAGTCTCTTGTGGGCCGTAGCCTGAGGGCAAAAGCCATTATATTTAACACACACTACTCTGGTGCCTGACTCCATTTCCCAAGAGCCCTCACTGTGTGGCTTTCCTAATAATGATGAAAATGCCAGAAAATAATCAGAGTCCCACATACCGTCCTAATTTGCTGCAGAATAAATAAACATACGCTCAGTCCACTGCTGGTGTAAAAAACAAATCAGAGGTGAGATATTATTACTTGATGATATCGCTTTGAGAACGGGGTCAGCCGGTCCATAAGTCTCAGACTTCACCGAAGAGTTTAAAATATAGATTTTTAATCAGTTTAACCTTTTTTTTTTGCTTTTGACTTCGATACAAGATGTACATTTGTGGAATATAAACACATAAAAAAACACAGAATTTAAAGCTGTAAAAACCTTACGCATGAAAGGTCATCAAAACTTTTTAAAAACTAAACTCGTGTTAATTTTTAAGTATAGCAACCAAAAGAAACTGCCGCTAATGAGGAATCTACGTAAATATATCTATGATTAGGACAAAGCTAACACGAATCACGCTAACAAGAAACTGTGCTTTGGAAATGAACAATTATCATGACTATGGTTTCAAAAACACAACATTTTCCAACTATGCTGCTACAGAATGACTGAAATTGCCACCGTAACGGTTTTAGGAAACGCAATTCAGAATTCTCAACTAGCAAGACTTTTTTTTCAACCAGTTTCACCAAAAAAACGAGTCGTTGAATCTTTACCAAGATTTATTCGTACAGATATAATACAAAGTGCTGGGTGGATTACGTAGTCCGTTACCAATTCCAAATGATACGAGAAAAAGTTTAGTAGCGTGATCCAATTTTAGTTGATGTAATCAGATTACTTTTTGGATTACATTTAGATTACTTTAAAAACTCATTTATCGTGACTGATTTAAATAGGGTAATCTTATCGTATTGATATAAAAATATGAATGAAAAAAACCTGTGAAATTTGCCAGCATAAACCGACTTGGTCTTAAAAATCATCAACTAGTGATTTCCTAACTAGCAGAAATTGGCGTTTCCAGGTTACGCTTTAATACAGTAACATACAAATTAAAGATTAAGAGATTTTGCTTAGACACTAAGCGTGTTTCTTCTCGTCATTTAAAGCCCAGCTTGCTAATGCTAGCTAATTAGCTTGTATGTGGCACTGTTACTGCCTGACCTTGGCTTCATCTCTGACGAAAGTGCAACGTCGGCATGGCTCTTCGCGCCTGAATTCGTTACGGTAATTCTGAATCGCGTGCCCTGCTCTCATGGACTTCTAAAAAGTGAAATTCATCAGAAGACAGTTCACAAGGTGTTCAGTACTACCTGTTTAAAAAACGAGATGTTATTGGAGCTAAAAAAAAAAGTTTTCCTGAGTTTTCTTGTTTAATTTTACAGTAATTTGCCGTTAAGCGCAATATACATAAGAACATATATCTAAGGAAAATCATCAAAATAAAATACCTTACACTTTATATTATTGATTATTTATTTATTTATTATTATTTATTTACTTTAAGACAACCCATACAAGCTGTGGATTCACAAAAGCTCATTTCTTGAGGAATCAAAGAACTCCCAGTATTTTATTTTACAGTTTTTTTCAATGCATGATTTTAATTAATTTAATTGGGCGCATTCTATTATGAAAAAGGATGTTTCTGAGAGATAACATACGCACCGCCAAATTTTCCAATATGTGCATTTCTAGCATAGCTAATTAGCGTTCTACGTTAATGAATGACTGTTATTAAGGATATAATATTTAAAAAAAACAACTTTTTGTAGGATCTCAAAGCTTACATGCTCATCCACTCGCTGCGATGGTTTATTTTCTGACTTGTAACTGTTGAATAGCTTTAATTGATGTTACGCCGTTCTGTGAACGGGCGAGAATCTCAGCAGCTGTAAATGGAGTTGACATGCAAGCCTTTGAGGCTTAATTGTTTGTTGATTAGATTAACATTAACTCCTAGGACCATCTGGGAGGCTTCGGTCAGACCGTCGAGGCTCCGAGGGTTCTGGCTCTTTCTCGTCTGATGATTAGCGGTTTTGCTCCATGTTTTCCAAATGGTGCTGTATCTTCAGAAGCAGACATTAGCTGGATACATCCTCGCCGTGGCATATCTAACTAATGCCTGCTGATTAGGGGAAGATGATTATAATCATCTTTTGCTGGCAAATGCTTGAAAACAAGAACTGGGACTGGGAATGTCGAATCTAGTCAACTGATCAATGACTATCAACAAACGTTTATTTATTTATATCCACCAACCGACTAGTTTATTAGAAAGGGCTATTTATAACCCTTTAAATTAATTAATAATTGTTTTGGTGCGTCCAGCAGTGGACTAGTTTGTTAGCAAACTCAGCTAGTAACTTTGGGTACTAATATGTACACATACATGAAGCCTATCGAGGTGTTTATCTTGAAATGTTTTTGCACATCCCTATTTAAGAGCAGCTTAATGGTTAGGCCTTGTGCAAGCAGGTAGTTTAATTAAGGCGATTAATTAAATTGTATGTGTTTGTGTTTGAGATATCAAAAAAAGATCATATCAAAAGGGATCATTAATTAGCCTGTTAAATTAAATAAACACTTCACCATGTACGCAGCTGAATTTTCCTTAGCGATTGCTCATTATAGACCGTTAAACTGATTAACTATTATCACGAGTGTCCATTAATTAGAAAACTAATGAAGCTGAGGCACTGCTCGTTAATTGTGTTTTCGCCATTATATCGGATTTCACCGCATACAGTAAAGTGAGGACAAATCGGCGTACGTTTGAAATTATCTCTTAATTGAGAAATGGTAGAGATAAAGAGCGACTGACTCGTTCTTTTTTGAGCTTCAGAAGACTGAGAACACAAAATAATTTTAATTTCGCAAAAAAATAAAATAAAATCGCAAATTGTCAATTTTACCGTAATCAACAAAAATGTAAAAACGTCTTATGTGTTCATTTGGCTGTAATATCAAAGAAACTTGTTCTTTAGAAGAAACAAGAACATTTGACCTGTTTTTGACCTTCTATATAGTGGTTTTTGAAATGGTAAAAAACCTATAAAAATAATATATAAAAAAAAAAAAATCCCATTTACTCTGATGGTCATTTAGATATTTTCAGCTGTGAGCAAATGTGCTCAGTCGAACCACTGTTTATTTTTACTTTCTCAGCAGCTGATCCGAATCTTTCTCAGTAATAACAATCAACTACGGAAATGTATACACGTACAAGACTTAGTATATAGTCAGCTGCGGTTTATTTCCCTAGAAAACATTTAAGCTGGATACCTCGTTGGAGTTACATGAATCCTTAAAGTGGGTAAAGTAACGGCATGGTCCAGAAGTAGACCTAGCAAAAGACTTTTCCATAACCTTGAAAACTAGGACTAAACTACAATCAGAGCTCTCAGTTTCTTATCGATTCCAAATTATATGAGAAAAATTGCAGTTAGTAGCATAATCCATAACATTTTAGTTGATGTAATCAGATTACTTTTGGGATTACTTTTAGATTACTTTAAAAACTCATTTATCACAACTGATTTTTAAAGTTATTATATTAGGTGAGAGAGGTTTGGCTGACGAAAGTTTGTGAACCCCTGCATTACATGTAAAAATAAAACTAATGCGTTCGATAGGCAAAAGCCGTTCAAAGACGCATCAGTACATGATCAAATAACCCACTGAGTGATATTTCAAATAAATATGAATTTGTTCATCAGTAGTTGCTGCAATGTTAAAATGTTGAGGACTGATTTCTCTAAATCCAGTGGTGAAATGCTGTATGTATAAGCAGTGGGCTATTTTCGAAATACAAGAAAAACTGAATAATATGTAATCGTGTAATCAATGAGTGGTAACTATAGTCTGATTATAGGCGTTTTAAAATGTAATATAATCTAATTACAAGTACTTGAATTTGATTGCGTAATCCAGATTACGTGTAATCAGTAACTACCCCACACTGCATATAAATTATGTGAGAAAGCCCTTCCAGTAGGGTTTTGGTATTGCAAAACGAGGCAATCAGGCTTGGACTGACTTTCCCAATGGCTAATTGTGTATACTGGCTTTAATCAATGTTAAATTGTTGAGAGGAACAATAGTCTAATCTGCCTGGGCTCAATGCCGTGTCCACATCCTCACCAAACATAAATAAAGCGGACATAAAGATGCATTTGTGTTAACAACAGATGGGTTCTGTGAACAATGTTAGCATTAACTAGAATTAACAGCGAGCAATGACGGTGTTTACAGGCCCAGACTGTTGTTAATCCGAGTTCAATTCAATCCGATCGCAGGCTCCAAATCCATGTTTATATGTATCTTAAACACCGCGATCCGAAGGAAATATTTGTTTACGCGTGCGTCAGATGTATTTTAGCAAAGAACGGAACGGAGTGTCAATGCTACCACGTTTTCAAACATATCAACCTCAAATCTAGACGAGAGTACGGAGCAAAGACCGCTCATCCTCGGATTTGCGCGGCGGTTCTCTTCATATAGCATATTTATACCACTTGTTTCAATCGGATTGAGCTCATTTGAGTGTTTATATGAAGGGTTTTCTTTTCAGTGGAGCTATTAGTCGGGTTATTAGGATGTAAACGTAGCGACTGGGAAGTTTGGAGTGTTATAGTGTACAATTTTATCCATTTTAAGTACTCCAAAGTAATTCCAAAGTAATTGTTTTTGTTTAAATAATATGGGCGTATATTGTGTATACTATGTACACGTAAAATATATATTATGTAAACAAAAACGATTAATGGATGCAATTAATCGTTGGACAGCACAGTTTAAAATATACTTTTATCCAAACTGAGATATTTTAACCATAATTACAAATGATAACAAGAGATTTAATGACAAAACGTATGCTTTTTAACATCCACATTTTATTTCATTTCAGATACAACCTTTTTTATATGAAAACTGGACAGTGGGTTTGGTATTTCTTGTCTGCCAATAAAAATAACTAGTAAATGTAATTTTCGTCATTTTATCTTCTTCAGCTCAGGCTTCGATTAAAGTAAAATCCTATTGAAGTTCTTGTGAAGCAGTATTCAGAAACGGTACGGTTATCTAAGGTCAAGAGCTGTTAGACCCAAACGTCTCTCAGCGGTGGGGATGTTTCAGGATTGCCTCAGCTCTGAGGTAAACAAGCCTCGAGAATGACTTTTACTTTCACAGCAGGACGCGCGAACCACAAAAAAGGCTTTAGGATTTGAATCCGCTTCGTTCTTTTTTCATCAGTCAATTCTTCACTCCCTCTCGGAGGCCTGCCTATAAAATCCCCAAACATAGCTGCCGTAATACCTCAGATGTGAATCCAAACGTTATATTGGTATAAACTCATTTATGGTCAGTTTATTTGTAGTCATTTGCGGTTGTTTATGTATGGGCGATGCGGATGTAATGCTAATGAGCTTTGTTTAAGCTTGGGTAAAGAGAAAAGATGAAATCTGGCGTATGATGTAAAGTTACCAGACAGGTTAGAGTATCCGTCTGCAGTTTGGACAAATTCTTTTGTTTCGGGTCCAAGGAACTTATGCCAGACATCTTTATTTTAACTTGCGAACAGGGTTGTGGCAAAGATACAGGGCTCTTTGACCATGAAGGCCTTGTGTCTTGTTAGAAGTTTAGGAACATTGCCTTTGGGGAGTAATAATTATTCAATTTATTTACTTATTTTCTCTCGGACAAGTTGTGCGATAATGTTTATAGGCAGTCAGCTCCATTTTGAGTCTGAATATCTTCATCTCATGCATTCATCTCTGTATTTCTGATGTCCATTGCCCTGTTAAAATGGCTGTACTTTGTCAGCAAAAATGATCTAAAGAACTGTCAACGAGGTACTGTAGCATTAGTGAAAAAACGCATGGAATTATTTAGCATTATTTAATGTGTAGTCACACTAACACAATTTCTAGCTAAATTCGAATTGTCAGTCAATTGTCTGATTTTAAAGAGTTCAATCTTTTGCCGAAAACGCGGATTTCTATCGAAATGACTGGAATTGGTATGAAAATAACTTAATGTGTCATCTGGTAAACAAAAGTCTTTGTATTTCATATTATTCAAGGTGTGGCCACATTCGCACAGTTTTGGCAAAATTTCACGTAGTTAGCGATCATGTGGACTCAGGTGCAATATCGTTTACAAAATTTCATGAACAAAAAGTGTCCACTGTCTATTGTCATTATGTAGTGATGTATGAAGCACAGAAGTCATTTCCAAACCAACATGGTGAATCTACGTGACCGAGCGTTTGTGAAATCAGCATATGATAGCGAAATCTCAGCGTCATTTCGCGAGCAAATAAAGTCTGTCGTTTTTTTAAGATTGCGAAATTTGTGCGGGTAAATTTTTCCCTCTAATATGAAATTTCGTGTCCGATCTCGCACCAATTTGTATATATTTTAAAAGGCAGCTAATTCGAATAAAGTCGTACAACCTCAGTCATACAAATTCACTCAATTTTTGCTAAACAAGGTCCACAGTTTCATATGAATTTGTATGAATGATCTTACCCATCACTGGGGTTTAGACAAATAATACAAAATCATATGAGTAAGGTTGTACGAATTTTTATGAATTAACCACCTTTTAAAATAAGTATAATTTGGTCGTGAGATAGCATTGGAAATCCCAGATTGCATGGATTCCTATTCAAATGAAAAAAAAATATTCTTAATAAAATGTGTATATACTGTATATATATATATATATATATATATAGAGAGAGAGAGAGAGAGAGAGAGAGAGATATACTGTATATGTGTGTAATTCAAAGGAACACCAACCTTTAACAAACATTTTTCCATCTAATATTTATATAATAAGGACTTTTAGCAAATTTAAAAACGGCAGTCATATTGGAGCTTCCAATTATAGCCAGCATTTTCCAGTTCCTTATGTATTAGACAGCATACATTTACTTTCTTAATTTATGGCCTTTTTTACAACAAACATTATACGAAAGTTTATTTGAGTCCTCTAATTTGATTAGCTAGAACTTTGTTCTAAGATTGCTGATACTTCCAGTATGCGAGTGGTGTTTATACAGTCTAGATTTATTTATGTAGTCGTTTTTTCTTTATAGTATCTATAAGAAATGTATGTGTTATCACTTTGACTGTAAAAACCCTCAAAGCGTGCACGATAAACAGGAGAGAGCACATATCCGCCGACCTAGGGTGACTTTGGAGAAAGTCTGGAAGACATCAGTGTTTGCACGGCCCTTGAAAGACATCTGAAAACCCCTTTGTTTATGGGAAACAAAATCTGGCTTGGTTTTAACATCACCATATCAGCTTACCTCCCCTGCCTCTTGAGTTCAGATTTCTCAAGTAAAGCGCACACACACACACACATAGCCTGTTAGTATTACATCTGACTCACACTTTGCTCTTACCTGTTTATGCGGAGTTTCTGGTGTATATCTACATAAACAGCTGCCATGGTTTTCACTGGCGTCCGTGCAAAGCACAATATGCCGTTCCTGGCTAATGTCAGTGTGGCATCGTAAAACAAGACAGACGGAGAGAAAACAAAGGTACGTTGGACTGTAAAGACTCGATCTGAGAAACAAATGGAATGGTTCACAGACCGAACAATGTTAAAATCGTTGTTGTCTTGACTTTACCGTATTTCGATAATTAGTATATGTTCATGTTGACATCTGCCTCGCCGCTAGATGGTATAAAATGCTGAAACGTGTCACCGTTCATTTAATTAGTGTTTTAACCATTTAAAACAGCTGAACGTCACGCAACATTTACGTCAGGTAACTTTTTAAATGTCTGTAGATTGTTTGCTGGTTTTTCGTTCATTAAATATATACGACTTATAACCCTCAAGATGTTGATTTAAACTGTGGTTTCCTGTTATTTCATCTTATTTTTGTAGCTTCTTTAACTTGTAATGATTACCTTTTAGCTCACTTTTCCCCAAGACCAATGTTTGAGCAAAGAAAACAATCAAAATCTCACGCTAGCTTAAACGTCTCCGAGGAGAAGCTAAAATAAAAATAGGGACCGGTATAAACTGTCAGAGATGAGCTAAAGAGAAGTGTCCTAGACACTTTAACATATTTACCACCATCAAACGCAGTCTGTTCAGCTTCATCTGGCCTGTTCTCACAAGCTGAAAATTGAGACTTCATGACGCTGCACATTGTCCTGTACAACTGAATAGACAGGGGATAACGTCATCTCACAATAAACAGAATTACAGGAAATTAGGTTTACGTGGCAGTCTGGCAAAATGCAGAAAGAGCATTTTCAGCATTAAATCTCGAGCCATTTCTTCAAAAGTGTGAATATCGTGTAACATGCATCAGATCTCTTCAGATGTAGCATGCGCCTTGGAGAAATCAGCAAGGTGTCTAAAGACTGAGGAGCTGCACAACTTTAAAATGGAAACAGTAGAACCAACCTAATGTAAAGTAATTTCTTCATCCAAAACAAATCCTTTCGATCTTGACTTCATCTGTGGAGCAAAAAAAAAAGTTTTAAGTAATGCTTTTGCTGCTTTTTTACATTTACGTGAAAATACTGTCCATACATCTTTAGAGTTATATTCACACAGAAAGCTACTGTATTACTTTAGAAGAGTATTGTATAGCTTACGTGTGGCCTCTTTATAGATTTCGTATGAAAATCACTTTTTGTGTACAGCTGAAGAAAAAAGATATTCAGATTTGAAACAATGTGTTGACAGAATGACAAAAGTTTTAGAGCAAACCGAATATTTAAAGAGACGAAGCTGTCTATCAAGCACAGAATTAACTTTCCATTCACATATCTTTAAAGTGAGCACACAACATATTGTGCTATTAAACAAAAAAAGACGTATTACCTCTATAAGGACGGGGTTTTGTTACAGTTAATGCATTTTTTATGTGCATGTGTGAATCTGTGTTGTGCTTATAACTTCATTTTATTACCTATAAATGGTAAGGGTGATGTCAGTGGTTAGACTTTACCGGCTATCATTCACACACTTAATTTCAAACCAGCGCTAAGAATATATTTTGTGTCATGTGATGGTACACATACTGTACATCTCGACTATTCCTAGTGGTGCAAAATCCTCTAACAAAGAGAGAAATGTAGGACACTGAATAAACAGATTAAAATGAAGTCCAGAAATACAATTTCCACCAACTAAACAATGCAAAACAACAATAACTTATTTTATTGCCGTGGTTCTTTTGTTATTCTTTCCCATTTCTGTGGACAAAGTTTATGAACATGTCAATGTTAGAGACTCACTGCTATCTTTTCATGATCATTTTAAATCATACTAATGATACATGTAACATTGCATTCAACTTCTAGATTAAAATATATAATGTGCACAAAATATGGATTGATATGTTTTCAGTTAAACAATGGATGGGTGGGTGTATGTGTAGGTTTGAATGATGAATGGATGGGTAGGGGGGGGTGGATGGATGGGCGGGTGGGGATGGATGGATGCATGAGTAGGTGGGGATGGACGGATGGATGGATGGATGGAAGGGTAGGTGGAGATGGATGATGGAAGGGTAGGTGGAGATGGATGGATGGGTGGGAAGGTGGGGATAGATGGATGGATGGATGGGCGGGTGGGGATGGATGGATGCATGAGTAGGTGGGGATGGACGGATGGATGGATGGATGGAAGGGTAGGTGGAGATGGATGATGGAAGGGTAGGTGGAGATGGATGGATGGGTGGGAAGGTGGGGATAGATGGATGGATGGATGGGCGGGTGGGGATGGATGGATGCATGAGTAGGTGGGGATGGACGGATGGATGGATGGATGGAAGGGTAGGTGGAGATGGATGATGGAAGGGTAGGTGGAGATGGATGGATGGGTGGGAAGGTGGGGATAGATGGATGGATGGATGGGCGGGTGGGGATGGATGGATGCATGAGTAGGTGGGGATGGACGGATGGATGGATGGATGGAAGGGTAGGTGGAGATGGATGATGGAAGGGTAGGTGGAGATGGATGGATGGGTGGAAGGTGGGGATAGATGGATGGATGGATGGGCGGGTGGGGATGGATGGATGCATGAGTAGGTGGGGATGGACGGATGGATGGATGGATGGAAGGGTAGGTGGAGATGGATGGATGGGTGGGAAGGTGGGGATAGATGGATGGATGGATGGGCGGGTGGGGATGGATGGATGCATGAGTAGGTGGGGATGGACGGATGGATGGATGGATGGAAGGGTAGGTGGAGATGGATGATGGAAGGGTAGGTGGAGATGGATGGATGGATGGGTGGGAAGGTGGGGATAGATGGATGGATGGATGGATAGGTAGGTGTGGATGAATGGATGCATGGGTAGGTAGGGGTGGATGGATGAAAGGGTAGATGGACATGGATGGATAGGTAAGTAGGGATGGATGGATAAGTAGGTGTGGGTGGATGGGTAGGTGGGGATGGATGGATGGATGGATGACGGATGGGTGGATAAAAATGTGGCTGAATGAGTAGGTGGGGATGGATGGAGGGAGGGATATGGATATGAATATTTGGATAGATTAATGGTTGGATATAGACAGTACTAATGGAGAGATATTGGGATGGATGGAAAAGGAATGTAGTGCATTAAGAATCAATTAGAGAAATAGATATAATATATAGATTTAACTGCAACCCAAATTGTGACAATATCTGTAGTTTTTTAGAGATTAAAATTTCATACAAATACAATTAATTGCCCACTACAAAGCAGCCAAAGATATATATTTTGCATTAGAGCATAAGAAATCATTTAGCACCCCTGAAATTTCTCCTGTGGCCAAAAGCGAAGTGTGCACTCTGCTTAAGTGTTTAGGACGGTGTGTGCTCGGGGGCCTTTTACAGGTAGCAGCCACTTTTCTTGTTCTGGAGTCTCACTAATATTGGAAAAATTGCCCGCAAAGGGCTCTCTTCCTGTGTTTGTTGTGGAAGTGATTAGAAAGGGATTTGGAGTAGAAAATTGTTGGTATCGCTCGCTTTGATTTATCTCTCTCCGCTGGGGAAGGCTGGCCGAATCTATAAACTCCAGGTGTTTCTGTTGAACCTCTTTAGTATAGAAACATTCCATCAGAGTGTTTCTGTGTTTTACTTCATGTCATAAAAAGTCACACATTTAAAAAAAAAAAAAACGCTTTGCATTGTCTACACCACTGAGACTGAGTGACTTCTGTTATTATGTGAATCAGAGTTTTTAGAGCTTTGTTACTTGGGGAGTTCACTAATATAAGGTCCAGGACTGAGTGCTTTTCTCTGGGTGACCTGTTGACATGGCTCGGCTTTATTTCTCTACAGCCATTTAGAAGTTTCAAAGGACAACAAATCAATCTGTTAACTGTGATTTGTATAACTGTGCCTCATAAAGGTTCGCTGATTATTTTGAGTGGTTTGCAAAGTTCACCGGAGCCAATGGTAATGCTGTCACTGTGTTTTTAGTGGTGGCATTATATTTCTTTTAAGTGGTTCGAAAAGCTCCTTTAAAATACTCAAGCAAGTTTGAAAAATATTTAAACTAAAGGTCTATCTTAAGGACATCACATGCTTTATTTTTATTATTACATTTATGTCTTGATGAATGGTGAATTTTATTAAAAGATTTTTGCAGGAACAACCCAAGGAAACATTCATTTATCATCACACATCCTGTAAAATGTGAGTTGTAGGAGGACTGCTAGAATTAACGTGAATTTGCAACAAAATACGCGCAGTGTGGAATGATATTTCCTTAGCATGCCAACCTCAACCGTAAAAAAAAGGCTCCGACCTCAAATGGTATTTAACATGACATGCACACACGCCAGATATACCTAAAATGGGTCAAGAAATGGCTCATTTTCTATGATAACAATATCTTGGTCCACCACAAGCCACAGAAAAGCCAAACACATGGAGACATCTGAGTCACAAGATTTATGTAATTTGTTAAAGAATTTTGGAAAAAGCCCACTATTGTTTCAAAACTTGCCATAATACAGATAATTCTCAAGACCGAAAATTCTCTCTGTCAAGGCAGCTATATTAGAGGGAAGCAGGAATTGAGATTAAAATGACAAAAGCACTTTGCCCTGTATAACTGAATGATGAATGTGTCAGTTGGCTGTCAGCTATATGGAAAATAGGCAGAAATGATATATCATTTTTATTAAACAAAACATAGATCTTTCCCATGTCAGCTTAAACGCGCTCCCTCACTATTGGGGTACCACAGGGTTCAGTCCTTGGACCCCTAGACTTCTCTATTTACACCATTAAGTCATTCACAAAAGTCCTACAATCATACAGCTTCTTTTGCAACTACTGTGCGGAGGAAGCTCAACCTTTTATCTTCTTTTCTCCAGTCTGTTATATGTCCACAATCTCACAAGGGATTTTTGAGTGTCTCTTAGACATCTTAAATGGATATTTCATTACAACAGGTTCCTGAGCTTCCAATACCTCCCCTTCTCATCTCATTTTAGTCAGAGGTCACAAAGTCAATGTTTTGAAGTGAGTTAAAATGCTTGATGTCACTTCTCTTTTGTGGACCAAATTATGAAAACTTCCAGGTACTTCTGCTTCATGCCCCATCTCACGAAGAAAAATAAAACCTCTCCTCCACAACTCCTCAGTAAGGTCTAGTAATTTCATGGCTAGACTACTGAGACTTCCTCCTTACCATTCTACCACCATTTACGATGTCTCCTTTGATCGTAGGTAATGAATGTAATGCAAAACCTGATCTGATTCATGAAAGCTCATTTTCATTGGTATAACCTAATTTATTGAAATTTATTCATATAGACAGACTTAAAAAAATGCTTGACTTAATATATAGTAGGCCTACCAGCATTAAACGTAATGTTAAATGCAAAAACAAATCACAGCACTGTCACATTGTGCGACTACTAGGAACCAAAAGCACGTATACAATTCTCTAGAGCATTAAGTGTATGAGCAATGTTTTTCTAACGGTACGTTGTACCTTTTAGCAATTTTAAATGTGATACAACGTACCTTTTCACTGAAGTTTTGATTCTGCTTCCCTGAGGTACGTTGGAGCTAGAGGGATTTTATAGTTTTTTTTCCCCCCTTCGTTTTATGGGGTATCCTGTTTTTCAACCAAACCTCCAATGATTTAGGTGACACGCTTGAAGTAAAAGTTCCCCAGGCCAGAAATCAGCTTGGGTTTTTATAGTGCCAGCACTTATAAAGCAATAATATAAAGAAATAAATGAAGTAGAGAGTTAAACATGTTCGCAGAACCTGTTGATACCCTTTAGGCATTTTGAACTGCA
The DNA here is from genome assembly GCF_018831695.1 of Puntigrus tetrazona. Taxonomy (NCBI): domain Eukaryota; kingdom Metazoa; phylum Chordata; class Actinopteri; order Cypriniformes; family Cyprinidae; genus Puntigrus; species Puntigrus tetrazona. The sequence goes on along the minus strand of NC_056720.1, from coordinate 17,240,761 downwards.
CATTTTTCATGCATGGCTACACAGTTGGTCAAAAAGTCACATTTCCTCACCAAGGGCCTCATCCAGAGTAATTTGGAAAATGAATAAGGATTGCTGTGGTAGAAAGGGGGCGAAAAGGGTGAGAATTTATTGTAGGCGAGGTGACCTGGTTCCAAAATGTTCCTGGAGTGGTTTCTAAGTGGCATACGTCATGCAAATATACTATTTCAAACTGAGTGAGAGAAAGTCCAAAGATATCAACATCATATTCATATAACATGACCGGTAGTTATTTCACGAATGGCAATCCATATAGTTTCAGCTTTTTTTGTTAGTATATTGGTAAGCTAAAAATACACAGTGAAATGCTCAACTTCCAATTCGAGAGAATCAATACTCTCTTATTTTATCCACCACCTCACAATTTATTTTTTTATAGGCTTGGTGCATTGCATGCTGGGAATTATTTAGTTTTTCACTGAGAAAACAGGTAATTTAATTGGACAAGAAACCACCTTAGTATTAGCATGCTATCTGCGTTTAGGAAAGTTTTCTCGCAGGGAATGTACCAATTATGCCTTAAAATGCTGCCTACTTAGGCAGCTCCCGAGGAATTTTTTAACGTTCTGTGTGGAAAAGGAAGAAAAGCACACGATGTCTATCGAATTTCAACATTGCATCGTGCTATGTGTGTTGTACATGTTTTATAAGATTTATGTAAGCTTCTTTAACAAATTGGACATGCAGTAGAGTAATTTGTAGTAGGAACACAAGAGCAGCTGGAAGAATTAAATAGGTTCTCTGGCTCGTCTCCAAGCCATTTTTTTACTGCCTGCTTTTCATTCGTAGTGTGCTTTGTATAATGTTTAATGACGCTTTGGATTTTTACTGATCTCTCATTTTCCTCTACAGGCTAACAAGGGTGAGAGAGAGGGAAACGGAGGCGATAAAAGTGTTTTGCGGTCAAATTACATATGTGGTTAAAAAGTGAGATGTGTTTATCTGTGTGCCTATATGCACAGAATTTTATAAGAACAGAAATAAGCAATGGATATGCTTGGAAAGAGAGGTTAGACGAATGTTTACCGCTGTTTTGTGGAAGCCAATTTGAAATTGTGGCTCTTAACAAGCTACATTTACAGTAGTGAAACTATAGTCAGAGAACTCTTTTAGGCAAAAGAAGCCAATTAGTGCTTAGAGGCAAAACCTAAACAAATGTATAAAGAACTAAAGATATGTCTGCTCCAATAGCCTTGTGCCAATAAAGATTGTTGACCCTTAGTAGTTTAATACATTAAACAACATGAAAATGAATGATTGGCTGCATAGAAGTTCTCAGATGACATTCATTTTCAATCTATTTTGGATTTTATGTTACGTTTTTTGAATTTACTGGGTGTTGGCGCAAGTTTCCTTCAGCTACGAACAGTTCAGTCACCTCAAAAAAGCTCTATTTAGGAAAGAATATGAATGAAAACAGTTGAACATGACTAATCACGTGTTTTCAATGACAAATCAGCTGATGGGGTTTTGTGCCGTAATTTCCTCCTAAAGTTTGACAACATAATGAACATGAGAAATTTATGTGGCGAGATGAAAATGGAAAGAATTTGCCCACTTTCGCAAAAATGAGCGCTGAACAAATAATGTAATGCCCTGCTGCGGTATTGGTCGAAAGACGGATTTATCGCCATCACCGGCCATACTGCTCTTTCATGTAACTGAAATAAGGCCATTACCATTTAAAAGAAAGTCATTTCAACACACTCTCTTGGCAACTATTTCGTGTTTGGGAAATTGGTGACTAATTTGCACGAATACGTCAATAGAAAAATTTAAATTGCGTTAAATTAAACATGACATTTTGAAGTAGAAGAATTGAAATTACATTGCAATATATAATTTTTTTTACAATTTCAAAAACAACCGCCCTACTGTTATTACAGAATGATGATACAGGTTGTTTCTTGTATCTGTAACGGCAATCCTAAAGAGCTCTTCTGTTCAGAACGGCTTTGAAAATGTCGTTTTTTTGATGTTGCCATCCTGCTATGGGTTTTTAGAAACCAGTTTGAATTGCAAATTAGGGTTTTATTCAAGAGCGCCTGGGTTTTGTTTTTAATTTCGAGTACCTCGTTGGTTATATAATGGTTAAAAATAATTCGAATAAAATATATCTTTACAACAGGTTATTATTGTTTTTTTTTTTTACATATTTCATTTTCCCATTATTGATTGTACCAAATTTAACAAAAAATGAGTTTTATATATGTAAGTAGTTAGGTAAACTAATTTCTATTTGTATATGTATTTCTATAGATCTTTAATCCATTTGACGTCTTTGGAATAAGCTCTGAAATAAAATATATGTTCTGTTCTGTTCTGTTCTGAAGAGTGGCCCTTCAGTCTGCCCTCCGCTGCAGCATGTGAGAGTGGACATTAATGAGCTGTACGCCGGCACAGGAAGTTCCGGAACAATGACTTTAACAATTAAGAGAGATCAACTCTGATGCCCCACTGATCACACAGGAAAGGGCTGACTTTGATGGAACAATTTTTGCCATGCAGCGGCCTTCATTCCCACACACACTTAATCCATCCGTGTGTGTGTCTGTAATCTCACACAGCCAATTATCTCAGCGGGCTTTGAATGTTTGCTTATGAGCTCCAGTAACTCTGCTCTGTATTGCCAAAGTGTTCGACGCTTTCATTTGAACCTCTGAGCCACCGTGATTTACCCACTTTACAATGTAAAGAAAGAAACGTTTCTCATTATGACGGCTTGACAAAGCCAACACGCTCTTATTTATTTTGGGTTAGGGTTTATTCAGGATCTCTAACCCTTGACCAAAACTTTTGACTCTTTCTGGGACTTACAAACTACCAACAAAGTCGATCCAGTGATTCAGGCTTTTCCGACTTCATAGGTTTTATTTTCCTTTCTAATTGATCAGGCTTAGGGTTTTCCTGAACTGAACACTCCGAAATCCCCCAAATCTCCTAGACTTTTCAAGAAACATCTACCAAACTTGGCACAGTTCTTCAGTATGCCATTTATAACTTAAAAAAAAGCGATTGTGATATGCACTAGTGATTTATATCTCACGATTGTGATTTTATTCTTTAATCTACCATTAGTGAATGTACAGTCTTTATATATTCTAATTTAAATCTCTTGTGACTCTCTCTAAATTAAGATTGCATTGTAACTCTTAAACAATTATGATGGGTTTTTAAAATACTGAATGTTGTTTGTTTTTTGTCAAGATGCACACCAGTAATGTTTTTTCGTTCCTAAAGCAAATTCATGAAAACTACTTAAACTGTACTATGGCCAAATTTTGGCTTAGTCTAAGCAGAATAACTTAGTCTGTGGTTTAGTCTGAGATACCAGGCCTTTGTTAATTATTTTATAATATTACACATACACACACACACACAACAAAACACAAATGCATTGAAAACAAGACAGACAACCACAACCTATGCATTATTCTTCACTAAAATGATTTTCTGCTTTATTATTAAAGCCAAAAACAACAGTCAGATCTGAAAAGTCTGAATTTTGACAGTGGTGATCTGCTGTTTATCTTTTCAGCATCGGCTTGTAATGATGGCAATTACAAAGTCACCCTAGATTATGACAAAGTGTTCGGGAAGTTATCCAATGTCATACGCGGCCCAGAACACGGCTGTCAAAAAAACAGGTTTAATTCATTTTTCTCTCTCTTTTTCAGTTGGGAAACTCTAATGAAGATCACAGACGACGCGAGGAGGTTCGAGGTGAGATTCAGCCTCGCCAAACCTACGGGTTTACCACCACCAACATCGACAACCACCGAAGCGAACCTCTAATTATTATGAAACCCGATAGGCTCAAAGGACACATGGAGTAATGCATCCTGAAATCCATTAACGTCAAGAGATCTGTCGTGCTAAATTATGATTGATCTACCAAGCTAGCTGAAATATGTCAGGTAACTTCCAGTGTCGGGAAACTCTGAATGTCAAATCAGCGCATATCTACTGTAGGCCAAACCGAACACCATCGCTTTACTACTGGAAGCGCACACTCCCTCCCCCGTTGACAGTGGCGCGCGTTAAGCCAAATAACACACAGCAGATGCCCGCGAACCCCGGCGCTCTAATGTAGTGAATGGAGGAAGCTGGGGTAGTGTTTTGGCTTCTCAAGCGTGCCAGTTTTCTTTTTCTCCAGCCTCTCCAGAGCTATTGTGGCCTGCGATGGAGAGTCCCAGGGCGCAGCAGTGTAATGGTAATACGGACCATCTGACAGCTGTCAAAACAGCCCTGTTAGTCAAGCAATGAGGCCTGTCAACCTGCTGAAAAACTAGTCTGCAGCCTCTCAATTTTTCTCTCTCTTTCCCCGACTTACTCACTTTACCCTAAATGCCACAAAACAGAGTCGGTTTCCTCCTCGGGTTGACCTTTCGCACTCCGACCTGGTCCATGCTACAACATGTTCCAGTAAAACGCACGACTCGCAGCCCAAAGGCCTCAGAGCGGGGAAGCGTTCATAAGAGCGCGGTGAGAAGCCATTTTTCAATCAGCAGTTTTCAAGTCAAACTTTAAAACGAGAGACAATAAAAAGTTTGAGCCATAATACAGTGTGGAGTTCATGGCTATATGAAACACAGCTGCGGTCCTCCTGTAAATATCTTCAGGAAAGAGCAGCATCAATGCAAGCGCGTTCTGTCTTTTTTCATGTCAAATTAAAAGCATTCCTCTAATAATCCTTCTCCTTCCTGATTATTAAGCTGTTGGCTTGCACTGCAGACAGCAGAAAGACATACAATTGTTTCCATTGACGACAACTCGGTTGCAATCGATTACAGGTGGGACGTTACTACATATACACCTGTGTTTAATATAAAATGTATTCGGTTTCACTATGCAATGACCCAACTTGACTTTCATTTGTATCTTTTTACGTATTTATTGAGTTCGCATTCCTTTTTTATTAGATGTTTTAGGGTTTAATTGATGGGAGGGTAGAGAAACGACGGGAAACGATGTGGAATGCAATATGTCTGTCTGCACTGCGCTGCACACAGCATTTTTGATGTTAAATATACACTATAGAGTGCATTAGTGTCCGTCTGCTTTACTAGCCGAGTCAGTTCTGGAACTTTTTTTTTGTTTCAAGGAATTTAAATAAATATAAATAGCAATTGCATTTGTGTCATGCTATTCTGACTGTACAACTCACATTTTTGGAGTTTATATCCACAGTTCTGACATTATAACTCACAATTGCAAGAAAATATGCGGAATTTCAAGAACAAAAAGCTAAAGTTTATATCGCAATATTGACTTTACGACTGCAATTTTGAGTTTACGTCCACAATTCTGGCATTATAACTCGAAATGCAAGAAAAAGTCAGTTTATAGACAAAAGTTAGAATTGCTAGAAAATGTCAGAATTATGTGTTTATATTCCAGAATTCAGATGGAAATATTCATAATTTGAAAAAGTTACACTTTATATCCTGAAAGTTTTACTTTATAACTTGCAGTTGCAAGAAAGAGACATAATTGTGAGACGTTAAGTTCATAATTGTGAGAAACAAAATGTTTACATATAATATTTTACATATAATATTTTTATCCGCAATTCTGATTTATAACTCAGAATTGCAAGAAATATCTGGTGAATGTAACTTGTAAATAGACTATATAAATTGCAATTGTGAGTTTGTATTTCACAATTTGTGAAATTTTTTTATAATTTTTAAATAATGACTTTTTAATTAGCAGTTGCGAGAAAAAGTCAGAATTGTTAACATTTGCAATTATCCTGTTTTATGGGGCTTCCATGTTATAAACCAAACCAGCCAGATATGAGCTGAATTCCAATATTACACTCTTAATATGCTCATTGAATATCTGACAAATGTACATATTATGTACTTAACGGCTTCAGTGAGGTAAATAACTTCAATCCCATAAGCTATTGCTAATAGTATCAATAAAAAGCAAGGGTAAAATATAAAACTATCCATTTGTTGATTACATCTGTAGGAGCAATATATTTTAGGTTTATTGCAATATGTGCATAAATATTGCTGCCAGTGACTGAGTGGGAAAATCAGTAATCATGGGAAATGTAGTTTTTATGGGAAAATTGTAGTTTAAATATTGCCAACAGTTGACTACAACAAAAGCGTTTAATATTGTTCCCAATAATTCAGTCTGTAATGGTTTATAGGTTCTATATGAAGTATTGTTACTCCCAAAACTCAGATTTTGGACTATTATGAATTGGGATTTTAGACCAGTGAGACAAAATGTCTTCTTATTTGTGGTTTTGGCAACGTCTGTTTAGCACATTGCGTACATTGGTTTTGCACCACAGTTCATAATTGACATGAATCTGGTTTGTGAAAACTCAACATCAATTGAGTGCTGAATAAGGACTTTTCAGCTCGAGAGAAATTGGTGTGGCTGGACACATCGATGGCTATTTTCTGGATTCAATTTGGTAAGTTGTTATTTTTCGTCCTAAATTGTCACTTACCTGCTACAGGCCAAATTACAGGACCGCAGTCACATTCGAGCACTTGATGTCGGGTGGAAAATAGGCCTCGTATCACAGGACGAGCTGCTGAGATGCACCGCTGATATGTGGGAAGAAAGCTGGGTTAAAACGCACATCGAATCATTATCTCGAGATCGGCGAGGGCGTTAAATACAAAAATACAGTGCATCTATCTCTGGATTTGGGAAATAAGAGTCATACCTCAGTCTTAATTCTAGTGGGGCAGTTTGTCGGAGATCAGAACGGCTGTGCGGTCATTTGTTTGGAGGTCACGCGTGAGCTCGTGTCATGTTAGAAGGTGAAGAAGTCAGACGTCCAGAGAATAGTGAGCACACGCTCAAGAGGCTTTAAACTGCGAAGCTGAACTCTTTTAGTGTTTGTAATCTCTGTATCCATCATCATTAAATTTGCTCTAAATGCATAATCAAATTCAGTACAACTGACAGTATATTAATCTGTTCGGGCTGGTTACCGTTGACTGAAGTGCACTGGGTTAAATGCAGTCATTTATTTAATGTTTCTTTTGGCATTTTCTGTCAGCAATTACCAGTTTCTTCACATGGATGCTGTTTCTTTTGCACTGAAGGGTTTGGTGATATATTTGGGTAAATCTATATTAAAATGATGAATGGCAATACCTATATATTTTGAAAATATGTATATATGTATATAATAATAAAAAAAAAATATATATATATATATATATATATATATATATATATATATATATATATATATATATATATATATATATATATATATATATATATATATATATATATATAAATATATATATATATATATATAAATATATATATACAAATTTTCAAAATATATAGGTATTGTCATTCATCATTTTAATATAGATTTACCATATATATATATATATATATATATATATATATATATATATATATATATATATATATATAATCACATCTTGGACTCTGTGTTGTTGTTTTCTTGTCCCATGTGCCCTACTTTTCGTTTGAGTTAATTGTATCATTGTATTCAGGTGTGTCTCATTAATTTAGTAACTTACTTTGTGTATTTAAGTCCAGTTTGTTTCCGTTCAGTTTGTCCGATTGTCGTCCTTAATATGTGTGGTTTAGGTTCCTGCCTGCCTGCAACTATATTGTTTATTTCGTGTGTAGAAGATTAAAAGACTATTTGTTATATTCTTGTCTAGGCTCTTCTCCCTCAAACCACACCATGACATATATATATATATATATATATATATATGGATTTTTTTTTTTTTTTTACATTAATGTCAATTGAAAAAGTGTCTTTGGAGGAGTTTCAAGCCTTAATCAGAAGATCATCCCCAAAACACACCATAAATCGAAAACCATGTCTTTGAATTTGTGTAATGCACGTGTCCCATCCATTAGCTGGGGTTTCTAATGCTGCTCTTCTGCTGGAATGACTGATTGTTCAGGGGCTATAAGCGCTTGGAGGGAGATGCGGTTGACTTTGGCTTGTGTTTGAGGGTGCTGGGGGACTGAGCGCGTTCTGCTTCCCACCGTTACCTGGCGAGAGTCTCTGGAAAGCCAGCTTGCAGTATGGTCAATTTGGCCAACACAAACAGGTGCTGGTTTAGACGTTCTGTCTTTAGATGGTCCTTGCCATTCGCCAGACAGCCGCATTAATTAACTTTGTTCAGACTGTCATAAACAGGTATTACCAGCAAATATTTCTACTGGGCAAGGTATAGGGCTGGTCAGCTGTCCAAATTACTGTCATTTCATTTTTGAAAAATGCAAGAGACATTAAACTGTCTGTAAAACAAAAACAATGCCATTTTGCAGCCATTCTAATGACATTTCTATCATCAACCTACAATTTCGAGCTAAAAACCAAACCCAAACTTTATCATTTATTTCAAAATCAAAATAATAAAAAAGCATCTCATCAAATATCATCGAATTTATCATTTTCATAATTGTAGTGACTGTAAAATTGCAAAAAGCTTGCAATGGTAAAAATTCATTATATTACATTCATTGTAACTGCACACAAAAAATGCAATTACAAAAATTATATAGAATTTTGAGATGAAATTCTGCAATTACATTGTTTTTATTCTATTCTATTCTACTATATTTTTATTCTATTAAGGTGAAAGACAACCGGCATAATAATGATAATATTAGACAATTTAAAAATGCAATAAATAATAATAATTCTTCATTTATTCATGTTTTAATAAATAAGCATATTTATTTATGTACCTGGTGTGTGTGTGTGTGTGTGTGTGTGAAATAAAATAAAGAAATACAAATACAAGCAGTGTTTTAATTTCTGGATGAAACGTCGCCATAAGTATCCTCATCTTTCTGCTTCATTAATGCCGAAGAGGCTTGCTACGCGTCGCAGTTTCTTCGCCCTGAGCCCGGTCAGATTTGTCATTTTGAAGGCTCAGCCATTTCCACAGAATATAGCTTAGCGACAATATATATATATTGTCGCTAAGCTATAAACGGCCCCCATCCAGCCATATTTCTGCCTGGACATCCGAGCACGCCGTTTCTCTGGCCCCCTACTTAAACGTTTAAAGAGCTCTCCATGAGTTTTCCATGCGCTCCGATCCGGTCCTCTTTCTCTTCCATTAAAACGAAGCACGCTAGGAAAACAGACATTCGCGCACGGCTGCTTTCTAACAACATTTCTCGTTCGAAAAACTTCAGTATTTGACCTAGTTTATAGTTTAGCTCCATGCCAAACTCATGCGCTTCTGAGAAAGAGGAAGAGAGAGGGCGAGACCTGCTCATTTTGTTAATAACGTGGGCGTTTCGTCCTACATCCACGACGAGGTTCAAAATAGTTAATGGCTCTCGACAAAAGTGGAACTGTATTATTAGGTTGAACAGGGGACATATGCTCATCCAGCCGCTAACTTTATATGCCGTCATGGCTTTGGATATCTATTAAAGCACTTGTGGATGAGTGTTTGACTCAAACGCATGGCGCTTTTAACAGTGAACTCGAGATATTTTAGATAGATAACCGAACTTTCATCATGATTCACATAACTCGTGATAGCGGGGTACAGAGGTCTGAGTTGATTTTACTCTTTTTCCTTGTAATTTAATAGAATTTGAAAACTAATAATGTGAAACTGAGAAGGCTGGTATTTGGTTTGCCTCCACTTTTGCAAAAATTGATGACCACATCATCTGGCTGTCAATCGATGTCACAATTTCAGATTTGATCAGTGACCTAGAGGTAGAGCCTATATCCCTGTTCTTTATTTTACAAGATGTTCTTGGGCTCCTACAAATCCTGCAAAATTTTAAATATCAATCCCACGATGTCGAACTCTACTGCGCATAACAAATGAGGATAATTGCTAAGTTTGGTGTATTTAAAGTTGTCCTCTTTAAAACAAATACAACCTCCTCATAATTCCTTGGTGGAAAATTTATGCAATTACTTTTAAATGTCTAAATATTTAGAAGAACAAACAACATTTTAAATCACCCTCTCTTCACAATACAATGCCGTTTTAAATGGCTTTTATGGGGCATCATTTTAAATGTTTAAGAAACAACATCAGACAATCGAGCATCTTTTTATGACAGAAATTAAATGGTTTGAAGTCTGGTTTTTATGGAAGTCTAAAAGCCTTCCATAAAGATGTATTTTACCTTCCAGGAAGCGATTTTTACTGGGAGACCCCCTTGTAACGTGATTGGCCTATTTTGTTTTGTTGCAGTTGAGAGGGTTTTATTGTTAAAAACTGGCAACCTCCTGGCACAGGCTTCTGCGTTTACGTCAATGCTTCAAATCTCGCTGCCTGCGATTTAAGACAAATAAACGTAAAAAAAGAATGTATTTTGCAATAGTAGTTAAATATTACAGTTCGTTTTGATAGTAAGGCATTATTTGGTTACACTTTCAGCTATCATTGTTCCATGTAAACACTATTTTATTCAACTATGTTTGTTTGCTAGAAGTTTAAGGTTAGTATTATGACATATATCAATAATATTTCTTAACCAATACTTAATCAAACTTTTAAGGATATTAAATGGGGCTCTTAGTAGTAGGTACTAGACGGTGTGCAGGCTGTAATTAAATTTTGAGCGGCTGCGCTGAGCAGCAGGGAACGACGGCTGTTTAGCTGCTGTAGGCTGCAGTCACTGCTGTCTGGAGCTCAGCACAGTAAACCCATGGGGAACACTTGGACCAGTCCTAATAGTAGCCAACTGTTTTTATTCAGCTGAGCCTCTCTTATCTTCTGCACTATCAGGGTCCATTGCTTCCACAAATAAAGGGGCAATTAAACCCTAAGAGCACCGCAGAGATCAAAGCCGCGTCCCGAGAAGGAAAAACAGCGTGGGACAGTAAAACAACTGCATGATTGTGGATTATGAGGACCGAAGGGAAGTGGACCACCACGGACCTTAGAGTGCCCACTTCTGAACAGAATGAGTGTTAAGTGTCTAAATTTGGATGACTGACCACTTTAAATGCTCAGAAGCCAGCTGCAGCTTTCTTAATAATAGGTTAGGCGAAGTTGAAGCAGAATAAGTAATTCAATGCAAATATCAGCGAAAGCTGCAGTTTAATTTAAAAGCTCTTGAAAACAATAGAGCTGGTTTTTTTTTTTTTTAATAGCTTTCTGCTTATACAGTTGACAAATAAATTTAAATGATTGTAAGATGCTAAATCATGGATGAGGCTCTTTGAAGATACAGATGCAGACTTATTCTTTGCATATTTGTTTAAAGAAGTACACTTATTGTGTTTATTAAAGCCACTGTACCTTTAAGACTTACGTATAGGAAATAACCCTGAAGCAGTTAACGGTTTGTTTAAAATTTTCGGACGAATACAATGCGATTTGTATATAAAAATGACATTTTAGAGGAAAATGTTAGCTAGAAACTCTGCCCACATTTGAACTTTATAGACCAGTTCTGCAAGGAAATATGAATTAGAGCATAAATTAAGTACATATTTTAACAAGATTATGTTGGAATGTGCAAAAAAATAAAAATGTGGGCATAAACTAAACACAACAACATTTTATATATTATAGTAGACGTATTGTAGTGATTTTATTTATTTCACACGCATACGCACTGTGTGTTCCATATATTCTGCTTTACTGTCACGACTGTGTGCTGTTAGTTGAAAACCTACCTGTCAGGTACCAGATTTGCCAGAGTGATGTGAATATAAAAAAGTGCTTGACTGCAACAACAGCAGCTGGTTTTAATTTTTATGCCATTTTGAGTTACTGGTGTCATACTACCGTTGTACTATTTCTGCTGTATACAGTATGAACAGTGTAAAAAAATATTTGGATGGATAACCTAGATGACATTGTGTTTGCCAACATATGCAGTATATGGAAAAGAACACACTGCACAGAATATTGTATCCCCCTGATCTTTCCAACTTCTCGTTCTGGCCATGTTATTGGACGGGACTGCCAGAACACATACTTTGATTAAAAAAGCAAAACTAACATACAGGCTGCTGCTCAGAATTCGGTAACTAGCGCGCTAGCTTTCGGCGCTAGCGACGCTGTGTGTGCAATTCTCAGCATGCTACAAGAAAAACAACAAGTGTCACCATGACTGTAGAGTTAATGTCGTTTACAAAACCCTCTCATCATTTTAAATTACTGCCTTGTATCTCGCGTAGAAATATTCCACTGCATGTCTTTAGCGCTGACACAGAAAAAGCTTACACTGATATATGTGTGTGATTACCAGAAGATTTACCAAAGGGAAAAGAAATCCTTCCCCAGAAGGATGGTATTTAGTGTGTGCATATGTGCGTGTGAAGAGGAGAGACAGAGAGCAAGTGTTTGCGTGTCTTACTCCGCTGGGAGTGAGGTAAATTGCGATGTGCCCAGTGTGGGAACGGGTTTGCATTTTTGCGAGAAATTTAAATTCCAGGATAAATTGCCTGTGGAAAATATGAATGAAACGGCATCATGAAATCCAAACACCTAAGCCGAATTCATTGGTCTACGTTGCACAAGGCAGCAAATGCAGTTTTATTAAAAAAACATTGCAGGGTTAAAGGCTTGATTTGGATATATCTGCATGCCGGTGAAAAGTTAGGGAAGTGAAAAGATTTTCAATACCGGTCAATCTCTGGCTCGCAGCCGCGCTCCATGATTGCAATTCGAGCGTAACTCCTAGCAGTTAACATAAATTAACACCAGTCGGAAAGTGATACCAGTCTGTTCCTGGGAAACGCAACCTGCGTCTAAAATAAACTTTCAGACTCATTCCAGTAATGCAGAAATTGAGTTTATTTATTTTTATTTTATTTATTTATTTATTTATTTTCAATCCCCATTTTACATAATGCAGCCATGTTATGCTGACCACTGCACGACAGTGGTTATGAATTATGCAGGACGTATACATAAACTATGACATGGTGGGAAGGCTGAAAATAAAATCTTAATAAAGATCTCGAGCGAGGAATGGTTTTATGTTTGCTCTGGGGATCTGTGCGCTTTGGGACCGTGGGGGTCTGTATCGCACCATTCGTCATCGTGACAGGTCAGTGGCGTCAAGTGCCAGCAAGTGTGACATTCCTCAGTGCACTAGACCACCAGAACCGGAGCGTGCTGTACACACACACTGTCCTGACCCCGGCCACACATCTGGAGGGGAAGACGATATGGTATGTATACCCTCTTTGCTAAGCGTGTTACGCCTCCCCAACCCCCTTTGGCTTATGTGTAAGTTCAAAAGTTGTTGGGTCTGGGTGAGGAGAATTCAAACCTATTTGTATCGCTAATCGTAAATATAAGAGTTAAGATTTTCAGAAGTCACAATCTGCAGACTCAACAAACGGTATTGTTTACGCAACTATCCTGATTACCTTATCTTTTATCTTTTGACAGAAAATAAAACGATAAAGTGCGAGAGGTCATACTGTGGTTAAAGGGAGCCGTCAGTTATAGCACGAAGCTAAGTGCTTAAACTAGATTTTAGAATTTTTAAAATATAGATTTTTAATCTTTAATTGTGTCTCTCTCTCTCTCTCTCTCTCTCTCTCTCTCTCTCTCTCTCTCTCTCTCTCTCTCACACACACACACACACACACACACACACACACATATATTTTTCTGCACAGAATAATAAATTGTTTTCTTCCTGTCTGCATTCTCATAATACTGTTCTGCTACATTATGCTGTGTTATAGTTTATTCTACGTAATGTTATGGAGAAATAAACTTTTATTGGGTTTTATTTTGCGTGGGAATAAGTTATAGAGACATTCTCAAAAACCTAGGCGATGTGAACAGGAAGTAGAACAAATATTATTTAAATTTGCTTAAAAATAGGGCACAAATTAGTACGTTTTGTGAACAATTTAGTAAACCAAAGGAAACAAATTATTATAAATATAAAATAATTAACAGAAATGAATTAATGATGTAATATCAGTATAAATGCAGTGCAAAAACATGTATGTACAAAATGAGTGCATTGTACCAAATGATTCATTTAAATGCAAGTAGACAGTAGTTAAGAATATTAAATTTAACCGATTTGTCTATCATCGATTTTACAAGTTTTAAATATGGCTCATCCAATTAAATTTTAGAGCTTGAACTACACACTTTATATGATTTCACATGGAGGAAATGAGAATTTTGCAGGTTGTAGGGCGCACTCATAGCTTTTACCCTGCACCATTCATCCTTGTCATGGTAGCATTAACGCTTATTTAGATTAGTGCTATGATGAAAATTCCACATGTGCCACATCAGACAGTGACTTGAGATGCCTTCGCCTTATGTGAATTCATGAAGAGCTGGCGCCACATAAAAAAAAAAAAATCTCAAGAACAACAAATGCATCTACACTTATTTCAACTTTTAACCTCAGATGGAGTTCAATGTTAAATTCAAAGGCATAATTTCTTCAGACTCCTTCCGCCAACATTTTAAAAATGACTATTATTATTAAAAATGAACCGCAAAAACAAGTTCTGACATAGCCTCAATAAAGTTCTTCAAATTAACCACTTCAAAGAAATCTTTCACTGAAAAGGGTGTTGCGTTAAAACCCATTACACACTTTTGAACTTTAAATCCCAATTGCCCTTTTGTTTCTTTCTGAAATGTATTTCTTTTTATGTTCTTTTTGTTATTTATTTCTGTTATGAATTGACTGGTTGTCACACCTGGCATAAAAGGGTGATAATGGGAGAAAATCATTAATAGATTTCTTTTGAGAATACAAAAGGGGATACTTGTTAACATTATGAGGTATTGATCAACTCGACTAGATCCCAAGGCCACCCAAGCCTGGCCATTATTCACATAGACACGAGAAACCGTAGTGTCCTTTCTTCACAGTGTCCTTTACTTTTTATTAACACTTCAACTGATTGTTGTTGAGAGATAGAAAGGATCTACAATTTTCCCATTGCCGCCAGATGTCTTTTTTGATGCCAGGCATGGCACAAATCTGACAACAGTGGGGTCAAAAAAAAAAAAAAAAAAAAAGCTAAGCGACTTCCACTCAGCAGAACCATCAAAACTAATTACTTGGGTTATGTATCATCTTGCCTTTTAATGGATTCTGAACAGCCAAACTAAAAGAGGTGACCTTGTTTCAAGGGGCAATTTCATTCAATCATTCAATCAGGCTTGGGTTGCATGTGTCTGGCCTGGTCTCATCCCAAGACTGAGAATCTCTGGGTCAGGCAGGGCCAGCGCTTTCATCTGTCTATGACGGCGTCTGGCGTTGGAGTCTCTGGAAATGCACCCCAAGCATGGCTGTTGGACCAATCCATCACGGGCACTGCATCCAATCGCTGTGTCCTGTCTATTAATACACTTCTGATGATGATGGACGGTGTTTCAATGGATTGGGTGGACAGAACCAAGTCAATATGCCCATTTCAAGGCACGATTGTGCTTATTTCATTTGTCATGAAAGGTCTGGCATTGGTGCAGAAAGCAAGTATGCATCGGTGTCTTAGATCGTAATCTTTTCATGGTGGGGCATTTCAACAGTACGAACCATGGATGATCTATGCCTTTGGTTTCGTTAATGCCTTTCACATGGACCCAAGTCCCAACAATTTGTTTGTTATACAAGTACATCCATCAAAGCCAATGCAAATCCAACTGCCACTTACTGCTCAGTTCAAAGTCACAGAGAGAGAGATGAAAAAATGAAAAATTTGAAATTTGCACTGGCATGCACCCATGGCCATGTAGAGGACAACAATATGTGTTCTAGTTTCAAACAGGCGAGTTCGTTTCCCAGTGGCTTGATGCCACAGTTCTGTGTTGGTTTAGCTACGCATCTCCCATGCTGCTTGGATTTGCTCAACGGGCTCTCGGATGTAACGAGCCACGGCAAGCTGAGCACACATGCAGTGTTCCCTCACCCCCTTCCAATTTGAAGATAATTACAGGCAATTAAACAAACGCTTTCCCTGCTAGGTTGAAGCCCCAGTGTGGGCACATTCCAGTGTGCATCCTTTATAGACCCTCACAATGTGGTCAAAGGTGCCAGCGAGGAACAATGAGAAGGGGCTGTGTTATTTAAAAAGACTAGGCAGTGCTTGAATGTGGATGAGCTAAAGAAAAGAGAGAACTGGAGAGGGTCCACTTCAAACAAGAGGATCCGAAGAGTGGAAACTTGGCCCATTTTCCTTGTGAAACAGGAAAGAACTGGAGAGTAATTAACCAAGGGTTTCAACTGAGCAGTCATCAAGGTGATACTACACAGCACGTTTCTAAGCTTTCAACCACCAGCGCCGACCACACAAAGCTGTAGATCTGTAGGCGTCAGCAGTGCAAATAGGAAAGAGACCTTGAGTACAACTAGTGCTAGTTTTCAGAGGTTACTGTTGCATACTTGCGTATCAAATGAAGAATCTGTGCTTATGTCAAACTGCATCATAAATTTTCCATTCTATGGCTTCTGTTTACAGACAGTAACTGTCCTTGAACTGTTGCAGGTTAAGAAACTAATTTGTTGGCTGATTTTGCAATGGTCAGGGTGGTCAGCGGCCTTGACCCTTGCTTGTGGCTGGGCTGAATTTAAATTCTTTGCCAGACACAGAGGATCTGGGCTGTTTCTCTTTGAAGGACATCCAGTGACAGCAAGCACAGTCCCTTGGCAGCCCTGTCAGAGCATTGCAGCAGAACCAGACAGACAATGAGCTGTGTGTATGAGGTGCATTTGAGAGTCTGTGCCAGACAGGGGGATATTTTGCCCTTCTACAGGAAGCACAGGAACTCCCATTCCCACTGGGCTAAGTTCTCACTTTTAACTTCCTGTTGACCACTATTTACCATTAATGACATTGCTGAGGAGCAAGTGATATGTCCCCTTTCTGAAAATATTTACAGAGCTTGATTATCTGGTAGATATTGAATAGGAAAGAAATAATTTAATTTTAAGCAGAATTCACTTTTACATGTTGTTTGTTATCATTTGTTGTCAGTGTGTGTAAAATACCATCCTATATTGCTAAAAATCTACCTGCTCCATTTTGTCGCCATAAAGTGTGGCGTCACATTTAATAAGCCCCACCCCATAGGTACATTACACTGTTGTCATAATACACAGATCTAACATGAACGTGATTTCTTTCTCAGCTGTTTCTCTTTTTGTAATTTGTGTGTTTTTAACATAAATGTGTGTGCATTTGACAGCACATTAAGACATGTAAGCGCATGAAAGCAAGTCGCCTGACAGCCACTTTCTACACAGCTTAAATCGGACGTGCGTACACCAATATGGTTTAAAACACACAAAAGCATGACAGATCATTGGAGGTCTATTGCAGAACGAGCTGTAAAGGCATAAACCTATTTTGGAAAAAGGTGGCAGAGAACGGCAGCTTATTTGCATTTAAAGAGACATGCACAAAATCTGCGGGTTTCTGCTTCCATTTGTCAAAACAATATAATACATGATCTTTGAGCTGTTCTGAGCTAAAATTTACAGAAATAGTTTGCCAAAAAATTAAAATGACGTCATAAACTGCTCACCCTCAAGCCATCCTAGGTGTATATGGCGTTCTTCTTTCAGACAAACATATTCGGAGTATGACATGGCTTATGTCATACATTGAGTCAGAAGTCAGCCAAGTAACTGGAACTTGTTGCTCTCAAGGGGAAGCTCATACGGCCATTCCCAGAAGTTAATTATTTACGTTATCGTTTTAAAAATAAAAATATATTTGTTACAAAAAAAAAAAAATGACATAACATAATAAAAATAATAAGTAATAATATGTGATAACCCCTTGAGGTGTAAAGGTTAATTTTACGACACTATACTTGTGCGTATATCTGATTTATGGAGCTTTTAAATCATGAGCTCTATCCACCAGCATTACCAAGCTTGGAAGAGCCAGAATGATTTTATTAAAAACTCAGACTGTGTTTGTCTGAAAGTCATATACACCTAGTATGGCTTGCAGGTAAGTATGATGTAATTTTATTTTTGGGTGAACTATTCCTTTTTTTACAGACACATTCTGGGGATACCTAAGAATTATATTATACCAAAAGTGGCATAATAGGTGCCCTTTAAAAGATGAATGCATGACTACAGAATGGCATACATTATTTTTCACCTGTTTCCTCTTCATACTGCCAAAGAATTGCAAGTCTTGCATACTTCTCAAAAATGCTATTTGAGGTACGATTTCCTCAACTAAAACAAAACCTGCTTTTTCCGAGATAGATAGATAGATAGATAGATAGATAGATAGATAGATGAAGCTTACATGAACAGCATGCTTTGATCAATCTGTACTCTTGGACATTGAGTAATATTCTTCCTGAAAGTTAAAAGAGATTCCACAGGATGTCCAGGGATGTGTACACTGCTTATCATTTACTTTCAGAGCAGATCAGACAAGGCAAGAGTAGTGTGAAGCGGACATGGTGAGGCGCGTCCGTAGCTTCCTGTTCCTCCTAACCCTCCGACATTGGCCTCCGTGAGGCAGCGGTGTGCAGAATCAAACAGGAGTCCTCCCTCAGGGACCACCCCACCCGTCTAAAAGGGGGTTTTGCTTGAGTGAAGCATTATAATGGCTCAAGGAAACAGTGCTTCTCTAAAAACTTTCAGGGCTGTCAAACGGTGAAGATTAATGCCCAGGCAGGATCCTCTTGGGAATTAACTCTCCGTTCTCTCCCCCTTTTCTCTTTTCCTGCTCCCACACTCGGTAAACGTACAAGAACATCTCTCTGTCTCTCTTTCTCTTGTTCGCCTTGTTCGAAGTTTATTTCCTTTTCTAAACATATGCATGTTAAAACATTTAATCCAACTTCAAAAGGTGCCACTCAATGGGCGCATCTGACAGCCAGGCTCAGATCAGCTGAAGTGGGACTCAATGTGTCCTCAATCTGTTCTTGGGGAAAACCCAGTGAGGAGCAGAGATTTTGATTGATCCATGGCCATCAGAATGCTTCTAAGAAGAGCAATCTTCTCTCTGACAGAAAAAGATCACACAAAGAGGCTTTCTCACTGTGCTTATTTACTTACTTGACAGTTGGATCTCATACGGCCAAAGAAAGGGTCATCTTAGACTTGCTAGAAACAAAGAATAAGGATTTGATGTTATAAAACCACTCCTTTCTTAGAATAAAGATTTCATCGAAAACAGAACACACTTGTTTAACCTAATTTAAGGAAAGCTGTGGTGGAGACTGATTTCTTTGACATCCCAGAGCTGTAGAGACGATATGGATTTGTCTTTACTCATCATGTCTTTCTCTAAAGTCCTTTGGGTCAGAGCTTTATTCTGTAATGGAATAATATTTCTCCTGTAGGGATGGACATTTGAACAGTTAAAGACAAATATGCACAATGTCATAAGGCAGAACTAGAGGCAGATTTGTGAAATATCTTTAAAAACCATATTAAAAGTAAGAGTTACCCAGAGGAATTCCTGGAAACCTCAGCAATGTACTTTGTTTTCAAAGATTGAGGATAGTGTCTAGTATAGTCTCAAATCTTCAACTAGCATTTTAACAAGGATATAGTTCATCCAAAATTCTGTAAATAATTACTCAGCCTCATGTCATCCCACACAACACACATTAAGATGTTGAATTAAATCTGACCCTCCATAGACAGCAACACAATTTACACATGACACAAGTAACGTAGTAAGGACATTGAAAAAATAGTCCACGTGACTATTTTCTTCACTTCTGTGTTAATTTCCGTTGCTGTCTATAGAAAAAATCAGAAAGCTTTAATATTTCATAAGAAATATCATAATTTACAAACATGATCGAAGGTCTTACATGTTTGAAAAGAAGCGAGGATAGTAACTAATGACAGGATTTTCAAGTGAGCTATGTCTTTGAGAACGAACAGTATCAACATAATGCTGTGGAACTAATGTTAGTGTCACTGACCATTCAATGTCATTATTTTTTCCCATGAGGTACATTTAGTTATGTGCTAGTATACCTAATGTGAACCTCATGGTTACACCATAAACAAGCAAGAACATTTTCCCAAAAGACCGCCCACTGCAATGTCTCAAGACACACTGATTACTATGATATTTGTATCGTAGCTCAGAGAAATCATCCTGGGCTGTATTCTATGACTTCAACAATATGTAATAATTTGTAGGCAGTGACCCAAAGACTGAATAACATGTGAGGTACTCAGATGAAGCCAATCACAGGAAGTGGAAGCAGTCTGATGTGAGGGAATGAATACTTTCATTATGAATCGCGTTAGAGAGCCAGAATCTATACTTTGGTTTGACCTAATGCATGTCAGATTCACTTTAAGCGAAAAAAGCTGCAGAGTTCTGGATTGTTCTTTGGAGTGTATCTGAAATCTGGCAGTCTATTGCAAACCTAGATACATGTGTCTCAGAGACGTTTTTAGTAAAGGGCAACGATCACATAATGACCGAGATCTGTTCTGCATGCCCAGATAATCAGCATTAAAAATAGCTCAATCAAAGCATGAAGCATCTCCTTTGGAGCTGGCATCCTACTGAAACCTTTTCAACATGATCTCTTTCCCCCCACCTCCTTGTTCTAAAAACAAAATGGGTGGCATTCCTGCGCCCACCACAAGCACATATGGCCAGTTTTCCTTGTTTTCTCTCCTAAATCAAGTCACTGGAGGAGCAGTCTGAAGCGATTATTCTTGCTTGGTTTCTCTCGGTGGATTTGGTCTTGAGGTTAAGCAGGCTTTTGGTGGAGTTGAACAGCTGATGTGACCCCCCAAATGACACGGCTTCTGTCTGACTGGGCTGTTGAGGTCAAGCCAAGCCTTGTGATTGCAGGATCTTTAAGAGAGGGCCATAGAGGTCAAGTCCATTTCCAAGAGGGTCAATGTTTCTTCTGCAGGTGGACAAGAATAATGATGTGTCATTTTTGTTACAGGACACTACACTAAACCATTTATGTGAAATAGCACATCTTCCTGGGTCACTTTTGGCCTTCTTGGCTTTCTTTCCTTTGGAATATAGGAGTCGCTACCAGAATTGCCATCTTAAAGATATAAACATGGAACCAGCTCTATTGTTTTATAATTATTTTTGATTATATCTTTTAGTCTACTATAAGTAAATGAGTAATGGCTGAACTTACCTGCAGTACATTATAGAAATGGTCGATTGTTTAAAGGAACAAGTGGAACAACGAATTAAAAGGAAACATTGCATTATTAATGGCATATCGCTACCAAAATGTAAAATCTGTCACCATTTACAAATTCTGTGGACCACAAACTTTTACTTGAACATACAGTAAATCTCAATCTTAATTAGACACCAGATAACTTTGAAACAAAAGAAAGAAAGGAAAGTTTGTTCATAACATTGATAGAAGTTTGCCAGAATCCTAGATTAAATCTCTGAGAGGATTTCATGTTAGCTGAGAAATAAGTACACACATTAAATTGAAAATTACATTTAATATCTATCTAAATAATTTTTGCCATTTGATTAAATAGAGATCTCAGTGATATCTAATACTAATAGTAAATTGTCAAAAAATACTGTCAAAATTACTATAAATTCTTCAAAAATACAAATAAATCTGTGCAATTCATTATATTTAATTAAAAACGTTTAATAGAACATTATATAAAAAGTAAAAGACATGCTTGGTTTCATGAAATTCATTCATTCATGAAAAAAGCACATTCCATACATATGTTATTATAAAATATTCTAAAATGCAAGTCAATACCAAATGTGTATTGCACAATTTATAAACACTGATATTTTTATTTAAGGCAAATATATTGAAAATAATTTTCTTTAGTTACTTTAATTTACTTTGCTTCAGAGTCATCCAGTCTTATATTTGATCTATTCCCGACAACTTAATTTAACTTTTAACACAAAAGTACAATAAATCAATGCTGATATTGAAGTTTATTCTTCTTGTACAAACTAACCTAAAATAAAACAAATTTAAATATATATATAAATATAAAATTTAAAAATATATATAAAAAAGAAGTGTGCAAAGAAAGTAGAATATAAAAAAATAAAATAAAATAGAATATAAATATAAAGTATAAGATATAAGTGTAAGTGTAAGTGGCTGTGCAATGCCCAGTGCAAAGTGGCTAGTGCAATTGTCAAATGTAGTGGCAGTATCTGGGAAAGAGGAGTGAACAGCATAGAATTCCCGGTATTTAGGTGCTGGGTGTTCTCTGGTTCAGACTCGGAAGAAAGTAGCCTGCGGGAAGAAGCTCCTCCTCATTCTCTCTGTGTTTGCCTTCCCAGGGAGCAGCGCTTTCCCTGAGCTTGTAGCAGAGAAAGGAGTCCATTGTTGGGATGGCTGAGGTCTTCCCACGATCTTCCTGGCCCTGGTACAGCACCGCTTGTTGTAGAATGCTGCAGCACAGGGAGCTCAGTGCGGATGAAGTGCGCTCAGCTGACGCACCACCTTCTGAAGGGCTTAGCCCCTGTCTGCAGTGCTGTTTCAGGCCAGGAAGTGATGTTTCCGTCCAGGACACTCATCGATGGTGCAGGTGTAAAAGTTCCTGAGCACCTGAGATGGGGAGTCCTGAAGTCACTTAAAGCGCCTCCAGATGAGCCCTTAAGAGCGCTGCGGGCCTTCTTCACCAGGGTGTTGATGTGACAGGACCAAGACAGGTCCTGCGTGATGTGAAACACCCAGGTACGAGAGAGCTTCATCCCTCTCCACTGGGGTCCGTCGATCTTGATGGGATGGTAAGAGCGCACCTGCTTCGTGCTGAAGTCACTATTAACTCCTTTGTTTGCTGACGTTCAGGGAGAAGATTGTTCTCCTGACACCATCTCTCCAGGTTGTTGATCTCCTGAAGGTAGGCCATCTCATGTCGTTGTTGTTGGAGAATCCAGGCCCACCCGACCAGTGTAAATCAACAAATTTAATGATGGTGAAGGTGGAGTTGTAGTGGCCACACAGTCATGTGTGTACAGTACAGCAGGGGGCTCAGAGACACAACCTAGGGGGCTCCAGTGCTGAGAGTGAGGGAGGAATGGTGTGTTTTCCCCATCCGTCATACCGGCTTGTGGTCTGTCGGTCAGGGAGAGTTGAGTGATCAGAGTGACACGCAGGGGATGGGCTGAGTCCCAGGACCTCCAACTTCGAGGTGAGCGTGGAGAGGGGACTATGGTGTTGAGCTGAACTATAGTCCCACGAACAGCATTTCACATAGTTCCTTTCCTAAAATCCAGGTGGCTTGTGGTTGTGTGGAGGAGGTGTGTGATGGCATCCTCCGTAGACCCATTTTGGCGGTAAGCAAGCGACTGTAGTGGGTGAGTGTGTCCGGTAGTGATGCGGTGATGAAGTCTCTGGCGAGTCTCTGAAGCCACTTCATCACTACAGGCGTCAGGCTACAGGCGATCATTAAGGCAAGATGGTTGAGGAGTTTTCTTGACAGGAACAATGATGGACTCTTTGGAAACACGAGGGGACTACAGACTGTTTCAGGGGAGAGATTAAATATCTCAGTGAACACCGGTGCTAGCTGGTCAGCACAGCAGGCTCAGAACTGACGCTGTGACCGTCAGGTCCTGCTGCCTTTCTGGTGTTCACTTTCCTGAATACCCACTGCGTCGTGCTCCGAGAAATGGTGAGCGCGATTTCCTCTCGGCTCGGCGTGCGTGCTGTTCATCATGCGCTAGCGGCGCTAAGCGTGATGGCGTGATTAGCTGCAGCCTCGAAAGCGAGCATAAAAGGTGTTTAGCTGCGTCTGCCAGAAACATCCAGCTCTCCACTCTGGAGGTTGGCGTTTTATAGTCCGTGATGTTTCTCAGTCCCTGCCAAAGGCTCCTAGAGTCACTGTGTTGAAACTGCTTGACTCAAGTTTCCCTCCGTAGCGCCTCTTTGCCTCCTTTACACGCTCTGCGCCTTGCGCCCGTATGGCGCGGCCTTGTATTCGAACATATCCCGTTGACAATCCCGTATTATAGGCTGCGGGCTGCCGGGATCTCATTCAGCGGATAGTTTTACATCTACCCGCGGCTTCTGGTTGGGAAAGCGTCCTGATGGCGGTTTTCTCTGTGTCATCCGCTAGTTTCGATGAATCCACCACGCTTCGTGAATGCGTTGACGTCCTCGGGCTACACCTGAACATGGCCCAGTCTCGCGTCATCAAGTCCTGCAGAGCGGCCACGAAGATAGATGAGTCCAGCGTGACACCTCCCTCTGTACGGGGCTTCCTGTTTCAGCCTCTGTTTGTAAACAGGTGCGAGAAATGGCGGCATGGTCCGATTTACCCAAGCGGTGGGCATGATTTTTTGCCTTGTAGCTGTCTCTGAAGGGTGTGTAACAGTGATCCAGTGTCCTTTACGCCTGGTGGGGTGGTGATGTGCGCTGGTGAAGTTCGGCGAGTCTTGGCGAGGTTTGCACTGTTAAAATCCCCAGCACAATAGTCACGGCGTCCGGTGTTGTGAGCTGGTGTGTTGTGGGGTAGTCGTGTAAATCCCATATTGCAGCGTCCGTATCAGCGGTGGAATATAAATGGCGCTGACTATGGCCGAGCTGAATTCCGTGGAAGATAGAAGAGGCGACATTTGATGGTCAGAAGTTCCAGGTTTGGTGTGCAGGGCGTGAGAGAAGAACAGCGCTCGCGCTGTCGCCAGCGGTTGTTCACCATCAGACCTCCACCTCCCGTGTCTTCCCGACTCCATTGTTCTGTCCATGCGGTAAACAGAGAAAAACTTCGGCGGTTGTATGTAGGCGTGAGTCCCGGTACCCGCTGGGTTCAGCCATGTCTCGGTGAAGCAGAGAGGAGGTTGCGGTCCCGAATGTCTCTCTGGAACTTGATCCTTGCCTAGGGTCATCGAGCTTGTTTTCCAGAGACTGGACGTTGGCTAACAGGACTTCGGTAGGGAGGCGCGGTGTGGCGTGCCCTCAACCTGTTCCTGGCGCCGGCTCGTTTCCGTGGGCGCCGGTGCGGAGTGGCGTCGATCCTTTTGTCTTCGTCAGGATCTCGCGCTCGAAGCCAGCATGGGTCGAGGTTTAAAGCAGCCCGGATTGGGTGCATTGTACACCAATAGATATAAAATTAGCTCGATGCATTATGTAATAATAGCCATCTTATATAAAGAAAACCGCGCAGACTGTCCAAAATACTAAAAAATTAAAGAAAAACAAAAGTTTTGCAGGAGCGGTAAGTAATGACAGCCGAACTCAACGGCGCCATCTTGTATTAGATGTACTTAATTTGTACTTAATTTAACTTAATTTAACTTTTAATACAAAAGTACAATAAATCAATGCTGATATTGAAGTTTGTTGCTTCTTGTACCAGAGCTAACCTAAACATGCGTTTATGCCACCTACTGGCCTGGAGTTCAAAACCTAGCTGTTGTACAGTTTCACTTAACGATTTTATTTTTAAATGGCTTCAGATTCAGATGGGTATTTTTGTATTTTGGTTACATAGTACACTTTCTTGTTGCTTCCTGCCTTCCACTTGCAGCATTTCTGTTTCCCACGCAATCTATAGCGGCATAATAAAGCCGCGAGAAGGCCATTTATGATGCAATTTTCTTTCAACAAATGCACATACAACATCATTAGAATTAAATCTTTTTGCCCAACCAGTTTTTAGTGATTATTGCTGTTCTGGATTCTGCTATTCTTGTCTCCTGACAGCTCGCTCACTGTTAGCAGGAGGCTGATTTCCACGATGCTGATTAAATAATAATATCCCTCACATTAAATTATCCGAAGCCTCAACAGCGGCAGGCAGTATGGAAAACCTCCCAAAACAAAGCTGAGAGATGACTGGAGAAGTGTGAACATTTCCGTGGCTTCACCACAGGAGCTGCGCTTCATTAGTCGTTCCCACACTTAATTGTATCTGCTCCGTCATGCGTTCTGTTCTGTTCTTTTTTTTTTTTTTTTTTCAGCATCCTCCGGTTCAACTGTATTACAAAAAGACTCTGCCTAATTCCCTCTACTAGAGGGGGATTCATGACTAAAATTGACACGTTATTTTATATCATTATCTTTTTTTTCTTTGTTTTGGTATTCCGTCAGTAGGTCTTGCACTGGAGTCATTTCAGAAACTAAATTAAATTTTATTTAGCATATCAAGCATTTAAAGAGTTGTAAACTAATTTTGTTTGGATGAAACTTTGTATATAAGTATTGCATAAAATACTAAATTTTTTCTTTATGAGTGGGAGTGGGTGTTTTACTAGTGTATTTTATGTTGACAGTTTCAGCCAGTAGAACTAAGCTCACATTTCAGGATCCACACCAAATAAGAATAGCATACCTAATAAGCCTCTTTCTGCAAATTGTGCAAACCAGAGCCAAATAATTTTTAACAGGTACATCTGCTTTGATAGTTGAGCTGTGAATCTCATTGAGACTCTGAGGATGGTGTGAATTCGCTCACTCTCACCACACACACACACACACACACACACACACACACACACACACACACACACAAACACACATACTTTCCAGAGGCAAATTCACTGGGCCCCAGGGGCTATCCAAACAGCGTAACCTCTGCTAGATAGGGAGGTTCACATCCTGGTGCCTCATGTCTTTTTGAAGCCGCAGTCTCCTGTCTCACTTCCTGTTCCATGAGTGACACTGCAGAATAAGGGAGAGTGTGTGATTACAGACACTGCTTTATCACCGCGTTAAACAAAGAAGGTCACATTTAAGAAGCTTTTCATGTACAAAAAGCTAACATAGTTAAACACTTAGCTCACAATATTTTTATCATGTGTTTGTTTTGAGACCTTATAATGGAGCTTATGTTCTTAACTTTTTTTTTTTTTTTCTATTGTGGAACTAATTACAAATTTAAACGACTAATTACATTTTTTTATTGTTTCTTTCACTGCTCACACACAAAATCTTTACTCATCATGCAACATAGGCACACAACAAATCTGAGAAATTGTCTGCTAGTTCTCAGCCTTTGATTATTTTTGGATGATAAAATGGAGTAAAAATTTGAACAATATCTAATATTTAGTAAACTGTCAAAAATAATGTCAAAATTGCTATCAAATTCTTAAAATTCAAAAAATGATCAAAACTGTACCTCCACATTAAATTTGAATATAAAGCAGTAATGCAAAATTAAACACTGCCTGTCAAAAGTATTTGAACATCAAGATTTTTAGTGTTGTAAAATAATTATTTTCTGCTCACCAATCCAACATGTATACATAAAAAACATTCATCAATCTAACTGTTCAAAAACCGGTAATGCACGTATAAATTACGTGCTTAGCTGCCATGGAAATTATGGTATGCGATTATGAAAAATAAGCACATTCAGTATAAGTTTACTGCAAAATATTTAAATTTTTAAAAAATAGTAAAACAATACTATAATGCAATAAAATACAAAAAGTGTATTGTACAATAAAAATACAGATTAAATGCACGACAACTGTACATTTATATTAACTTTGTTTTTGGTATGCATTTTTAGTTTATTCCGGATTCACCCAATCTTCACCTACTCTTGCCATTTTCTTGGCACAAAATCCTCATCCTTTTTAACATATTGATCCATCCCAGACTCCTTTTTAAAGCATTGTTTCTTGCAAACCCCTCTGATTATACCTCTTAGGAGTTCCAGACCAAAACACAAAATCAAAGCTATGCATGGTCTCTGTCAGATGAACATGCAGCTATCCAGGAAGCTTCATCTGAGACTGAACCTGTGATGCAGATTCACACTCGAGGAACAAATAGCGCCCGGCGGCTTTACAAATCTCGGGGTCTCGGCTCGTTCCTTCCTCAAAGAGTGAAAAATGACAGCTAACGACTGGGAAATGACAGCGGCGGTGTAGCGCTGGGAATGTCTAGGCGCCCGAGGTTCATGAGGAAGATTACCATTGACGCTGACAAAGCGAGGCCCAGTTTTTGAAGGAGAATTAGTACTCGTGGTTTTGAAAAGGACCACGTACACTGATACGAGAACACAAATAAAGCCCTGGAAAACCAAGCGAATTAGTTCGGCGAGACCAGAAAAGTGTCGAAAAATGAGGACTTTCAAATTAAATTACCAAGTAATAAACTTTCTAGATAAATTGATTTTCTAAGAATGCGTCCTTGCGGAGCGGCGCCTACCTGTAATTAGCATGAGCAGCCGGGGAAAGGCGGACATGACAAAGACAACACGAGCCGTAAAAGATGAGTGAAGGGCTTTTATTGCTCCGTTGAGCAGAGCTAATTTGTAGGGGACAAATGGTCAGCTTACAAGGGCTTGAGATCCCAGTAGAGTGACTAAATGAAGAAAGTCTCATGGTCAGGGAATATGCAAAAGCCAGTTGGTCTCATCACATCCTGCTCAAAAGCGGTCTTAAGTGAAGCGGAGGACTCTGGGTTTGTCCGGTGTTTGCAGGATCCTCGGGGGAAGATGGGTCAGTGTTTGGCATCAGAATTTCATATAAAAAGAAGCTCGGTTTTGTGTATTATTAACAGTTTTTGGGAGAACATTGTGACATGCTTCATGTCTTCAATCACAGACAGCTACTTTTTTCTATATTATCACGTAAGTTAAGGTGCCTGCGAATTTAGCGATAAAAACTATGACAAACTGAAAAGTAGGCCAAGAAACATTTGTTCGCGTAACTGGCATAAGTAATTAGGCGTTGATTTATGTACGCAATTAATGAGTTCATGTTCAAAGCATTAAGAGGAGGATTTGAAGGCTGAACACTTCAAACCGGAGGCCTCAAGTGATTAGAGCTATTTCTATTTGCTCTTCAACCAGCTTTGAAATGAATTGTTAGAAAAATTACGCTTCTAATGATTCTATTTATGACATCACCTAGAATTTGAGCAGCTTTCATATCGGGCTCATCTAACCTAATTACACATCTAAACTTGACACTTTGTCACACACATTCTGGAAATCTAAATCAACTGTTTTATTATATATATATGTATTTAGACTTTCCAGGTCAAGGTTATCACGATAAATGCACTGGAGCTGAGTTTTGTAACCCATCTGCTGCTGTTTTTACTGTATTGAAGGCATTGTTTTCCAGGGCAGGCATATTGGCAGTCTTTCCAGTGTTTCAACAAGATAAATTACATGCAATCTACTTACAGAGCCCACATTTCATTTCAAACCTCAGCGATATCAGAAAAGTATCCTCAAAGCGGCTTCATTGTTTCAGTTTTTGTGTGTTTAAAACTCAGCATGTGCTGTTTGGTTTTATAAATAGCCTGAATAAAAGATTCAATTTGATGAGAAAGTGACCTCTTAAGCATGAGGACTACTTATGGGAAGGCCTTATCAAATTATAAGCCTTATACGCTGTGACCGTGCACATCAAAAAAGTAGTAATGTGCTCTTCAGAAATTAAAGCGTGCTGGAAATGTGTATCAGCTTCCCTCAGGCCGTCCAAGATCTAGGCGAGGTTTCTTTGTCAGATTTGTAGCGTCTACCAATGAATCACCGAATAGGTGCCGTGAATGAGAGTCAAACAACTGATTAAAAATAATACATAAGTAATCCTGACAGTTCTGTTCGTCAGTTAACATCTTGAAGCAAAGAGTGACATGTTCGTAAGAAATAACAAATGCATCATTTTTGATTTCTCTTGTTTGAAACAGGAGAGAAATATGAACTGATTTAACACGACTTTAAAGGCTGAGGTGGACGTTGGTAGCGAGAACGAGGGAGGAGATGGACTTTGAATGGAGGAAAGCGTTATCATGCGCGATATTTTGAAGCAGCGGTTTGAAGTTGAAAAACGTCTTACTTGATGGTACTGTTTTCTTAAAAACACAAAGATTACTAGATGTCAGCTAGTGCATGGGTTGCTGTCAGTTTACGCAGATGTTTTTTACCAGCCATTTTTAGATTTCAGTTACGCCTCAAGATCTTAAGCTTTTTGAAAGTAAATCTTTTGTGTTTTTAAGAAACAGTACCATCGTTAAGGCGTTTTCAACTTCAAACGTTGCTTCTTGCAAAATATCAGTGCATGATAACGCTTCCTCCATTCCAAAAGTCCATCTCCTCGTTCTCTCCCACATCAACATCCACCTCATTTCTTTAAAGCTGTGTTAAATCAGTTCATATTTATTTCTCTCCTGTTTCAAACAAGAGAAATCAAAAATGATGCATTTATTTCTTACGAACATGTCACTCTTTGCTTCTCAAGATGTTAACTGTGAACAGAACTGCTGTAGATTACTTATGTATTATTTTTAATCAGCTGTTTGGACTCTCATTCTCACGGCACTTGTGCGCATCCATTGGCGGGCAGCTTACAAAATCCCTACGACAAAGAAACTTCAAATCTAGATCTTGGGCGGCCTGAGGTTAACCATTTCCAGCGCGTTTAATTTCTGAAAGAACACATTACTACTTTTTGTATGTACCCGGTCACAGTATATAGCTTTATAATTTGATAAGGCTTTCTTCCCCCATGGCTGATCCCGTTAAGAGAGTTCCACTTTATCATCAAATTGAATTTTTATTCAGGCTATTATTTATAAACCGACAGCACGCATGCTGAGTTTTGTAAATACACAAAACTGAAACAATGAAGCCGCTTGAGGATACTTTTCTGATATCGCTGAGGTTTGAAATGAAATGTGGGCTCTTGTAAGTCGATTGTGATGTAATTTTATCTTGTTGAAACACTGGAAGAGACTGCCAATATACCTGCCCTGAAAACAATGCCTTCAATACAGTAAAACAGCAGCAGATGGGTTTACAAAACTCAGCTCCGGTAAGCGTTTGCTCGCATAACACCTTCGACCTGAAAGTCTAAATGCATATGTATATAATGAAGTAGTTGATTTCAGATTTCCGAAATGTGTGTGACAAAGTGTCAAGTTTAGATGTGTAATTAGGTTAGATAGGCCTCCGATGAGAAAAGCGTTCAAATTCTAGAGTGATGTCATAAATGAGAGATCGTAGAAGCGACTCTTTCACAACAATTCATTTCAAAGCGGCTGAAAGAGCAACAGAAATAAGCTCTAATCACTTGAAGGACCTCCGGTTTGAGTGTTCAGCCTCTTCAAACTCTCCCTCTTAATGCTTTTAGGAAATATGAACTATTAATTGCAGTACAATCGTATGGCTAATTACGACAAGTTACGCAACAAATGTTTAAATCTGAATTTTTTTCAAGTTTGTCATAGTTTTATCAACTTAAGTGCATGAAGACCTATGATAACTTATGATAACAGAAAAAGCTGTATCCCGTGATTGAAGATTTATGGAAGCATGTCACAATGTTCTCTCCCAAGAAAACTGTTAATACTAAACCGAGCTTAGCATGTAAAGTCTGATGCCAAACACTGACCCATCTTCCTCGAGGATCCCAAACACGGACAAAACCAGAGTCCTCCGTTTACCGCCCAAGACACGTTTTGAGCAGGATGTGATGGAGACCAACTGCAGCTTTCCTGGCCTGACCATGACACTTTCTTCATTTTAGTCACCTCTGCCTGGGATGCTCAAGCCCTTGTAAAATGACCATTTGTCCCAAACAAATTAAGCTCTGCCTCGCGGGCGCGCAATAAAAGCCTTCACTCATCTTTCCAGCGGCTCAAATTGATGGCATCATTGTCATGTCCGATCTTTTGCTTTCGTTTCTCCGTTAAGTACAGGAACCAGTGCTGCGCTCATGCGGGGCGATTCACCTTGAAAATCGAATTTATCTAGAAAGTTTTATTACTTGGTAATTTTAATTTGAAGTCCTCATTTTTCAAACGGCACTTCCACTGGTGCACTTCGAATCCACCCACTTGCGTTTTCCAGGGCTTTATTTGTGTTCTCGATCGATTATAACGTGTCCTTTCAAACCACAAGTACTAATTTCCTTCAAAAACTGGCTGGTTGTCCAGTCAGCCCCGGTAATTTTCCTCATGAACTCGGGCGTCTAGACATTTCCGCATAGCGTTTACAATGCGCTGTCATTTGAGTGCGTTAGCTGTCATTTTTCACTCTTTTGAGAAGGAAACAGAGCCGAGACCCCGAGGTGAGCGTCGTGGCCATTTGCCCCTCAGTGTGAATCTGCATATCACAGGTTCAGTCTCAGATGAAAGAACTTCCTGACAGCTGCTACATGTTCATCTGGACAGAGACCATGCATAGCTTTGATTTTTGTGTTTGCCGGTCTGGAACCTCTAAGAGAGGTATAATCAGAGGGTTTGCAAGAAAGCAGATGCTTTAAAGGAGTCTAGGATGGATCCGAATATGTTAAAAAGGATGAGGATTTTTGTGCCAAGAAAATGAGCGTTTTTAAGAGTGAGTGAAGATGGGTGAATCCAGAAATAAACTAAAATGCATACAAAAACAAAGTTAATATAAAATGTACAGTTGTCAGTGCATTTTAATCTGGTATTTTTATTGTACAATACACTTTTGTATTTTATTGCATTATAGTATTGTTGTTTTACTATTTTAAAATTTAAATGTTTTGCAGTAAACTTCATATGGAATGTACTTATTTTCACTATGTCGCATACCATAATTCCATAGCAGACCAAGCCGTAATTTATAATGCATTACCTGGTTTTTGAACAGTTAGATTGTGATGAATGTTTTCCACATGTATGTTGGTTGTGAGCTAAAATAATTATTTACAACACTAAAAATCTTGATGTTTCAAATACTTTTGACAGTTTGAAGTGTTTTAATAATTTTGCATTCGATTTTATATTCAATTTAATGTCAAATTACTGATTTTGATCATTTTGAATTTTAAGAATTTGATAACTTAATTTTGACATTATTTTATTGACGGTTGCAAATATTAGATATTGTTCAAATTTCCTTTTACTCTCCATTTATCATCCAAAAAAAATAAATCAAGGCTGAGAACTTGCAGACAATTTCTCAGATTTGTTGTTGTGTGCTCATGTTGCACATGATAGATAAAAGATTTTGTGTGTGACAGTGAAAGAAACAATAAAAAAATGTAATTAGTCGTTTAAATTTGTAATTAGTTCAATGTAACAGAAAAAAAATTTAAGAACATAAGCTCCATTATAAGGTCCAAAACAAACACATGATAAAATATTTGTGAGCTAAGTGTTTAAGCTATAGAGTTAGCTTTTGTACATGAAAAAACTATTTAAATGACCTTCTTTTGTTTGGCGGTGATAAACAGTGTCTGTAATCCACACACTCTTTATTCTGTAGTGTCACTCATGGAACAGGAAGTGAGACAGCCAGGAGACTGCAGCTAAAAGACATGGGCACCAGGATGTGAACCTCCTTATCTAGCAGAGGTTGCGCTGTCGGATAAGCCCTATCAGTCTAGTGAATTTGCCTCTGAAAGTGACGTGTGTTTGTGTGTGTGTGTGTGTGTGTGTGTGTGTGTGTGTTGTGAGTGGGCGAATTCACACCATGCCTCAAGTCTCAATGAGATTCACAGCTCAACTATCAAAGCAGATGTACCTGTTAAAAATTATTTTGCTCTGTTTACATAATTTGTCGGAGTGAAAGTATAAATTAAAACAGCGTCTAACAGCTTTTATTTGTGTGATCCAAACAAAGGATAGCGCTGTTTCGACTAGCTAAATCGTAAACGGCAAAGCATAGAACATGCGTGACCACTTGTCATAGAAAATGTAGGCTTTATGTATAAGCTAGCATATTTATCTCTTTAAAACAATGCAATATACTTAAAGCGTTTTGAACGTTCGAAAAAAACAACCTTAATTAGTTCTCGAAAAAAGCGAACAGCCTCAGTAAGACTCACTGTGAGGAATACCAAAATGTGAGAAAAGATAATGATATAAAATAACGATTGTCCCAATTTTAGTGGTAGTAACCCATCTAGTAGAGAAGTGGGGCAGGAATCTTTTTGTAGCTGACAGTTGAACCGGGAGGATGAAAAAAGAAAAAAAAAAAAGAACAGACAACGCATGAATGCGGGCAGATACACAGTCAGTGTGGGAGCGACTAATGAAGCGCAGCTCTGTGGTGAAACCATTTGAAATATTCACACTCCCAGTCATCTCTCAGCGCTTGTTTTGGAGCCTTCCATAAGCCTGCACGCTGTTGAGGCTTCTGGATAATTTAATGTGAGGATATTATTATTTAATCAGTATCAGGAAATCAGCCTTTGTTAACACAGCCCGAGCTGTCAGGAGACAAGAATAGCAGAACTAGAACAGCAATAATCATTAAAACTGGTTGCAGGCAAAAAGATTTTAATTCTAATGATATTGTATGTGCATTTGTTGAAAGAAAATTGCATCATAATGGCCTTCTGGCTTTTATTATGCCGCTATAGATTGGTGTGGAACAGAAATGCTGCAAGTGGAAGGCAGGAAAAAGCCAAATGTAGAAGAGTGTAATTATAACCAAAAATCTGAATAAATAACGATCTGAATCTGAAGCCATTTAAAAATAAAATGAATTAGGAAACTGTGTACAACTAGCTGGAGTTTTGAACTCCAGGCCAGTAGGTGGCATAAAAAGCATGTTTTTAGGTTAGTTTGCACAGAAGAAGAATAAACTTCAATATCAGCATTGATTTTATTGTACTTTTGTGTTAAAAGTTAAATTAAGTTATCGGGAATAGATCAAATATAAGACTGGATGACTCTGAAGCAAAGTAAATTAAAGTAACTAAAGAAAATTATTTTCAATATATTTGCCTTTAAATAAAAATATCAGTGTTTATAAATTGTGCAATACACATTTGGTATTGACTTGCATTTAGAATATTTTACAATAACATGTGTATGGAATGTGCTTTTTCATGAATGAATGAATTTCATGAAACCAAGCATGTCTTTTACTTTTATATAATGTTCTATTAAACGTTTTTAATTAAATATAATGTGAATTGCACAGATTTATTTGGTTTTGAAGAATTTTATAGTAATTTTGACAGTATTTTTGACAATTTACTATTAGTATTAGATATCACTGAGATCTCTATTTAATCAAATGGCAAAAATTATTTAGATAGATATTAAATGTAATTTTCAATTTAAATGTGTACTTATTTCTCAGCTAACATGAAATCCTCTCAGAGATTTAAATAGGATTCTGGCAAACTTCTATCAATGTTATGAACAAACTTTCCCTTTCTTTTGTTTCAAAGTTATCTGGTGTCTAATTAAGATTGAGATTTACTGTATGTTCGTTAAAAGTTTGTGGTCCACAGAATTTGTAAATGGTGACAGATTTTTACATTTTTGGTAGCGATATGCCATTAACAATGCAATGTTTCCTTTTTAATTCGTTGTTCCACTTGTTCCCTTTAAACAATCGACCATTTCTATAATGTGTACTGCAGGTAAGTTCAGCCATTACTCATTTACTTATAGTAGACTAAAGATATAATCAAAAATAATTACAAACAATTGGGTTGGTTCCATGTTTATATCTTTAAGATGGCTTAATTCTGGTAGCGACTCCTATATTCCAAAGGAAAGAAAGCCAAGAAGGCCAAAAGTGACCCAGGAAGATGTGCTATTTCACATAAATGGTTTAGTGTAGTGTCCTGTAACAAAAAATGACACATCATTATTCTTGTCCACCTGCAGAAGAAACATTGACCCTCTTGGAAATGGACTTGACCTCTATGGCCCTCTTAAAGATCCTGCAATCACAAGGCTTGGCTTGACCTCAAGAGCCCAGTCAGACAGAAGCCGTGTCATTGGGGTCACATCAGCGTTCAACTCCACCAAAAGCCTGCTTAACCTCAAGACCAAATCCACCGAGAGAAACCAAGCAAGAATAATCGCTTCAGACTGCTCCTCCAGTGACTTGATTAAGGAGAAAACAAGGAAAACTGGCCATATATGTGCTTGTGGTGGGCGAGAATGCCACCCATTTTGTTTTAGAACAAGGAGGTGGGGAAAGAGATCATGTTGAAAAGGTTTCTGTAGGATGCCAGCCCAAAGGAGATGCTTCATGCTTTGATTGAGCTATTTTTAATGCTGATTATCTGGGCATGCAGAACAGATCTCGGTCATTATGTGATCGTTGCCCTTACTAAAACGTCTGCGTGAGACACATGTATCTAGGTTTGCAATAGACTGCCAGATTTCAGATACACCCAAAGAACAATCCAGAACTCTGCAGCTTTTTCTTCGCTTAAAGTGAATCTGACATGCATTAGGTCAAACCAAAGTATAGATTCTGGCTCTCTAACGCGATTCATAATGAAAGTATTCATTCCCTCACATCAGACTGCTTCCACTTCCTGTGATTGGCTTCATCTGAGTACCTCACACATGTTATTCAGTCTTTGGGTCACTGCCTACAAATTATTACATATTGTTGAAGTCATAGAATACAGCCCAGGATGATTTCTCTGAGCTACGATACAAATATCATAGTAATCAGTGTGTCTTGAGACATTGCAGTGGGCGGTCTTTTGGGAAAATGTTCTTGCTTGTTTATGGTGTAACCATGAGGTTCACATTAGGTATACTAGCACATAACTAAATGTACCTCATGGAAAAATAATGACATTGAATGGTCAGTGACACTAACATTAGTTCCACAGCATTATGTTGATACTGTTCGTTCTCAAAGACATAGCTCACCCGAAAATCCTGTCATTAGTTACTATCCCTCGTTTCTTTTCAAACATGTAAGACCTTCGATCATGTTTGTAAATTATGATATTTCTTATGAAATTTTAAAGCTTTCTGACCTTCCATAGACAGCAACGGAAATTAACACAGAAGTGAAGAAAATAGTCACGTGGACTATTTTTTCAATGTCCTTACTACGTTACTTGTGTCATGTGTAAATTGTGTTTGTCTATGGAGGTCAGATTTAATTCAACATCTTAATGTGTGTTGTGTGGGATGACATGAGGCTGAGTAATTATTTACAGAATTTTTGGATGAACTATATCCCGTTAAAATGCTAGTTGAAGATTTGAGACTATACTAGACACTATCCTCAATCTTTGAAAACAAAGTACATTGCTGAGGTTTCCAGGAATTCCTCTGGGTAACTTTTACTTTTAATATGGTTTTAAAAGATATTTCACAAATCTGCCCTCTAGTTCTGCCTTATGACATTGTGCATATTTGTCTTTAACTGTTCAAATGTCCATCCCTACAGGAGAAATATTATTCCATTACAGAATAAAGCTCTGACCCAAAGGAATTTAGAGAAAGACATGATGAGTAAAGACAAATCCATATCGTCTCTACAGCTCTGGGATGTCAAAGAAATCAGTCTCCACCACAGCTTTCCTTAAATTAGGTTAAACAAGTGTGTTCTGTTTTTCGATGAAATCTTTATTCTAAGAAAGGAGTGGTTTTATAACATCAAATCCTTATTCTTTGTTTCTAGCAAGTCTAAGATGACCCTTTCTTTGGCCGTATGAGATCCAACTGTCAAGTAAGTAAATAAGTACAGTGAGAAAGCCTCTTTGTGTGATCTTTTTCTGTCAGAGAGAAGATTGCTCTTCTTAGAAGCATTCGATGGCCATGGATCAATCAAAATCTCTGCTCCTCACTGGGTTTTCCCCAAGAACAGATTGAGGACACATTGAGTCCCACTTCAGCTGATCTGAGCCTGGCTGTCAGATGCGCCCATTGAGTGGCACCTTTTGAAGTTGGATTAAATGTTTTAACATGCATATGTTTAGAAAAGGAAATAAACTTCGAACAAGGCGAACAAGAGAAAGAGAGACAGAGAGATGTTCTTGTACGTTTACCGAGTGTGGGAGCAGGAAAAGAGAAAGGGGGAGAGAACGGAGAGTTAATTCCCCAAGAGGGATCCCGCTCGGGCATTAATCTTCACCGTTTGACAGCCCTGAAAGTTTTTTAGAGAAGCACTGTTTCCTTGAGCCATTATAATGCTTCACTCAAGCAAAACCCCCTTTTAGACGGGTGGGGTGGTCCCTGAGGGAGGACTCCTGTTTGATTCTGCACACCGCTGCCTCACGGAGGCCAATGTCGGAGGGTTAGGAGGGAACAGGAAGCTACGGACGCGCTCACCATGTCCGCTTCACACTACTCTTGCCTTGTCTGATCTGCTCTGAAAGTAAATGATAAGCAGTGTACACATCCCTGGACATCCTGTGGAATCTCTTTTAACTTTCAGGAAGAATATTACTCAATGTCCAAGAGTACAGATTGATCAAAGCATGCTGTTCATGTTTTCATATCTATCTATCTATCTTATCTATCTATCTATCTATCTATCTATCTATCTATCTATCTATCTATCTATCTCGGAAAAAAGCAGGTTTTGTTTTAGTTGAGGAAATCGTACCTCAAATAGCATTTTTGAGAAGAGAAGTATTCAAGACTTGCAATTCTTTGGCAGTATGAAGAGGAAACAGGTGAAAAAAATAATGTATGCCATTCTGTAGTCATGCATTCATCTTTTAAAGGGCACCTATTATGCCACTTTTGGTATAATATAATTCTTAGGTATCCCCAGAATGTGTCTGTAAAAAGGAATAGTTCACCCAAAAAATAAAATTACATCATACTTACCTGCAAGCCATACTAGGTGTATATGACTTTCAGACAAACACAGTCTGAGTTTTTAATAAAATCATTCTGGCTCTTCCAAGCTTGGTAATGCTGGTGGATAGAGCTCATGATTTAAAAGCTCCATAAATCAGATATACGCACAAGTATAGTGTCGTAAAATTAACCTTTACACCTCCGGGGGGTTATCACATATTATTACTTATTATTTTTATTATGTTATGTCATTTTTTTTTTTGTAACAAATATATTTTTATTTTTAAAACGATAACGTAAATAACTAACTTCTGGGAATGGCCGTATGAGCCTTCCCGAGAGCAACAAGTTGACTTCTGACTCAATGTATGACATAAGCCATGTCATACTCCGAATATGTTTGTCTGAAAGAAGAACGTCATATACACCTAGGATGGCTTGAGGGTGAGCAGTTTATGACGTCATTTTAATTTTTTGGCAAACTATTTCTGTAAATTTTAGCTCAGAACAGCTCAAAGATCATGTATTATATTGTTTTGACAAATGGAAGCAGAAACCCGCAGATTTTGTGCATGTCTCTTTAAATGCAAATAAGCTGCCGTTCTCTCGCCACCTTTTTCCAAAATAGGGTTTATGCCTTTACAGCTCGTTCTGCAATAGACCTCCAATGATCTGTCATGCTTTTGTGTGTTTTAAACCATATTGGTGTACGCACGTCCGATTTAAGCGTGTAGAAAGTGGCTGTCAGGCGACTTGCTTTCATGTACGCTTACATGTCTTAATGTGCTGTCAAATGCACACACATTTATGTTAAAAACACACAAATTACAAAAAGAGAAACAGCTGAGAAAGAAATCACGTTCATGTTAGATCTGTGTATTAAGTGACAACAGTGTAATGTACCTATGGGGTGGGGCTTATTAAATGTGACGCCACACTTTATGGCGATTAAAAAAGGAGCAGGTAGATTTTTAGCAATATAGGATGGTATTTTACACACACTGACAACAAATGATAACAAACAACATGTAAAAGTGAATTCTGCTTAAAATTAAATTATTTCTTTCCTATTCAATATCTACCAGATAATCAAGCTCTGTAAATATTTTCAGAAAGGGGACATATCACTTGCTCCCTCAGCAATGTCATTAATGGTAAATAGTGGTCAACAGGAAGTTAAAAGTGAGAACTTAGCCCAGTGGGAATGGGAGTTCCTGTGCTTCCTGTAGAAGGGCAAAATATCCCCCTGTCTGGCACAGACTCTCAAATGCACCTCATACACACAGCTCATTGTCTGTCTGGTTCTGCTGCAATGCTCTGACAGGGCTGCCAAGGGACTGTGCTTGCTGTCACTGGATGTCCTTCAAAGAGAAACAGCCCAGATCCTCTGTGTCTGGCAAAGAATTTAAATTCAGCCCAGCCACAAGCAAGGGTCAAGGCCGCTGACCACCCTGACCATTGCAAAATCAGCCAACAAATTAGTTTCTTAACCTGCAACAGTTCAAGGACAGTTACTGTCTGTAAACAGAAGCCATAGAATGGAAAATTTATGATGCAGTTTGACATAAGCACAGATTCTTCATTTGATACGCAAGTATGCAACAGTAACCTCTGAAAACTAGCACTAGTTGTACTCAAGGTCTCTTTCCTATTTGCACTGCTGACGCCTACAGATCTACAGCTTTGTGTGGTCGGCGCTGGTGGTTGAAAGCTTAGAAACGTGCTGTGTAGTATCACCTTGATGACTGCTCAGTTGAAACCCTTGGTTAATTACTCTCCAGTTCTTTCCTGTTTCACAAGGAAAATGGGCCAAGTTTCCACTCTTCGGATCCTCTTGTTTGAAGTGGACCCCTCTCCAGTTCTCCTTTTCTTTAGCTCATCCACATTCAAGCACTGCCTAGTCTTTTAAATAACACAGCCCCTTCTCATTGTTCCCTCGCGGGCACCTTTGACCACATTGTGAGGGTCTATAAAGGATGCACACTGGAATGTGCCCACACTGGGGCTTCAACCTAGCAGGGAAAGCGTTTGTTTAATTGCCTGTAATTATCTTCAAATTGGAAGGGGGTGAGGGAACACTGCATGTGTGCTCAGCTTGCCGTGGCTCGTTACATCCGAGAGCCCGTTGAGCAAATCCAAGCAGCATGGGAGATGCGTAGCTAAACCAACACAGAACTGTGGCATCAAGCCACTGGGAAACGAACTCGCCTGTTTGAAACTAGAACACATATTGTTGTCCTCTCACATGGCCATGGTGCATGCCAGTGCAAATTTCAAATTTTTCATTTTTTCATCTCTCTCTCTGTGACTTTGAACTGAGCAGTAAGTGGCAGTTGGATTTGCATTGGCTTTGATGGATGTACTTGTATAACAAACAAATTGTTGGGACTTGGGTCCATGTGAAGGCATTAACGAAACCAAAGGCATAGATCATCCATGGTTCGTACTGTTGAAATGCCCCACCATGAAAAAGATTACGATCTAAGACACGATGCATACTTGCTTTCTGCACCAATGCCAGACCTTTCATGACAAATGAAATAAGCACAATCGTGCCTTGAAATGGGCATATTGACTTGGTTCTGTCCACCCAATCCATTGAAACACCGTCCATCATCATCAGAAGTGTATTAATAGACAGGACACAGCGATTGGATGCAGTGCCCGTGATGGATTGGTCCAACAGCCATGCTTGGGGTGCATTTCCAGAGACTCCAACGCCAGACGCCGTCATAGACAGATGAAAGCGCTGGCCCTGCCTGACCCAGAGATTCTCAGTCTTGGGATGAGACCAGGCCAGACACATGCAACCCAAGCCTGATTGAATGATTGAATGAAATTGCCCCTTGAAACAAGGTCACCTCTTTTAGTTTGGCTGTTCAGAATCCATTAAAAGGCAAGATGATACATAACCCAAGTAATTAGTTTTGATGGTTCTGCTGAGTGGAAGTCGCTTATTCTTTTTTTTTTTTTTTGACCCCACTGTTGTCAGATTTGTGCCATGCCTGGCATCAAAAAGACATCTGGCCGGCAATGGGAAAATTGTAGATCCTTTCTCTATCTCTCAACAACAATCAGTTGAAGTGTTAATAAAAAGTAAAGGACACTGTGAAGAAAGGACACTACGGTTTCTCGTGTCTATGTGAATAATGGCCAGGCTTGGGTGGCCTTGGGATCTAGTCGAGTTGATCAATACCTCATAATGTTAACAAGTATCCCCTTTTGTATTCTCAAAAGAAATCTATTAATGATTTTCTCCCATTATCACCCTTTTATGCCAGGTGTGACAACCAGTCAATTCATAACAGAAATAAATAACAAAAGAACATAAAAAGAAATACATTTCAGAAAGAAACAAAAGGGCAATTGGGATTTAAAGTTCAAAAGTGTGTAATGGGTTTTAACGCAACACCCTTTTCAGTGAAAGATTTCTTTGAAGTGGTTAATTTGAAGAACTTTATTGAGGCTATGTCAGAACTTGTTTTGCGGTTCATTTTTAATAATAATAGTCATTTTTAAAAATGTTGGCGGAAGGAGTCTGAAGAAATTATGCCTTTTGAATTTAACATTGAACTCCATCTGAGGTTAAAAGTTGAAATAAGTGTAGATGCATTTGTTGTTCTTGAGATTTTTTTTTTTTATGTGGCGCCAGCTCTTCATGAATTCACATAAGGCGAAGGCATCTCAAGTCACTGTCTGATGTGGCACATGTGGAATTTTCATCATAGCACTAATCTAAATAAGCGTTAATGCTACCATGACAAGGATGAATGGTGCAGGGGTAAAAGCTATGAGTGCGCCCCTACAACCTGCAAAATTCTCATTTCCTCCATGTGAAATCATATCAAGTGTGTAGTTCAAGCTCTAAAATTTGATTGGATGAGCCATATTTAAAACTTGTAAAATCGATGATAGACAAAATCGGTTAAATTTAATATTCTTAACTACTGTCTACTTGCATTTAAATGAATCATTTGGTACAATGCACTCATTTTGTACATACATGTTTTTGCACTGCATTTATACTGATATTACATCATTAATTCATTTCTGTTAATTATTTTATATTTATAATAATTTGTTTCCTTTGGTTTACTAAATTGTTCACAAAACGTACTAATTTGTGCCCTATTTTTAAGCAAATTTAAATAATATTTGTTCTACTTCCTGTTCACATCGCCTAGGTTTTTGAGAATGTCTCTATAACTTATTCCCAACGCAAAATAAAACCCAATAAAAGTTTATTTCTCCATAACATTACGTAGAATAAACGCAACACAGCATAATGTAGCAGAACAGTAT
Source organism: Puntigrus tetrazona (assembly GCF_018831695.1). Lineage (NCBI taxonomy): Eukaryota > Metazoa > Chordata > Actinopteri > Cypriniformes > Cyprinidae > Puntigrus > Puntigrus tetrazona. The sequence continues at coordinate 17,198,063 of NC_056720.1, read as the reverse complement.
TATGAGAATGCAGACAGGAAGAAAACAATTTATTATTCTGTGCAGAAAATATATGTGTGTGTGTGTGTGTGTGTGTGTGTGTGTGTGTGTGTGTGAGAGAGAGAGAGAGAGAGAGAGAGAGAGAGAGAGAGAGAGAGAGAGAGAGACACACACAATTAAAGATTAAAAATCTATATTTTAAAAATTCTAAAATCTAGTTTAAGCACTTAGCTTCGTGCTATAACTGACGGCTCCCTTTAACCACAGTATGACCTCTCGCACTTTATCGTTTTATTTTCTGTCAAAAGATAAAAGATAAGGTAATCAGGATAGTTGCGTAAACAATACCGTTTGTTGAGTCTGCAGATTGTGACTTCTGAAAATCTTAACTCTTATATTTACGATTAGCGATACAAATAGGTTTGAATTCTCCTCACCCAGACCCAACAACTTTTGAACTTACACATAAGCCAAAGGGGGTTGGGGAGGCGTAACACGCTTAGCAAAGAGGGTATACATACCATATCGTCTTCCCCTCCAGATGTGTGGCCGGGGTCAGGACAGTGTGTGTGTACAGCACGCTCCGGTTCTGGTGGTCTAGTGCACTGAGGAATGTCACACTTGCTGGCACTTGACGCCACTGACCTGTCACGATGACGAATGGTGCGATACAGACCCCCACGGTCCCAAAGCGCACAGATCCCCAGAGCAAACATAAAACCATTCCTCGCTCGAGATCTTTATTAAGATTTTATTTTCAGCCTTCCCACCATGTCATAGTTTATGTATACGTCCTGCATAATTCATAACCACTCGTCGTGCAGTGGTCAGCATAACATGGCTGCATTATGTAAAATGGGGATTGAAAATAAATAAATAAATAAATAAAATAAAAATAAATAAACTCAATTTCTGCATTACTGGAATGAGTCTGAAAGTTTATTTTAGACGCAGGTTGCGTTTCCCAGGAACAGACTGGTTTCACTTTCCGACTGGTGTTAATTTATGTTAACTGCTAGGAGTTACGCTCGAATTGCAATCAATGGAGCCGCGGCTGCGAGCCAGAGATTGACCGGTATTGAAAATCTTTTTCACTTCCCTAACTTTTCACCGGGCATGCAGATATATCCAAATCGAAGCCTTTAACCCTGCAATGTTTTTTTTAATAAAACTGCATTTGCTGCCTTGTGCAACGTAGACCAATGAATTCGGCTTAGGTGTTTGGATTTCATGATGCCGTTTCATTCATATTTTCCACAGGCAATTTATCCTGGAATTTAAATTTCTCTCGGCAAAAATGCAAACCCGTTCCCACACTGGGCACATCGCAATTTACCTCACTCCCAGCGGAGTAAGACACGCAAACACTTGCTCTCTGTCTCTCCCTCTTCACACGCACATATGCACACACTAAATACCATCCTTCTGGGGAAGGATTTCTTTTCCTTTGGTAAATCTTCTGGTAATCACACACATATATCAGTGTAAGCTTTCTGTGTCAGCGCTAAAGACATGCAGTGGAATATTTCTACGCGAGATACAAGGCAGTAATTTAAAATGATGAGAGGGTTTTGTAAACGACATTAACTCTACAGTCATGGTGACACTTGTTGTTTTTCTTGTAGCATGCTGAGAATTGCACGCAGCGTCGCTAGCGCCGAAAGCTAGCGCGCTAGTTACCGAATTCTGAGCAGCAGCCTGTATGTTAGTTTTGCTTTTTTAATCAAAGTATGTGTTCTGGCAGTCCCGTCCAATAACATGGCCAGAACGAGAAGTTGGAAAGATCAGGGGGATACAATATTCTGTGCAGTGTGTTCTTTTCCATATACTGCATATGTTGGCAAACACAATGTCATCTAGGTTATCCATCCAAATATTTTTTTTTACACTGTTCATACTGTATACAGCAGAAATAGTACAACGGTAGTATGACACCAGTAACTCAAAATGGCATAAAAAATTAAAACCAGCTGCTGTTGTTGCAGTCAAGCACTTTTTTTATATTCACATCACTCTGGCAAATCTGGTACCTGACAGGTAGGTTTTCAACTAACAGCACACAGTCGTGACAGTAAAGCAGAATATATGGAACACACAGTGTGTATGCGTGTGAAATAAATAAAATCACTACAATACGTCTACTATAATATATAAAATGTTGTTGTGTTTAGTTTATGCCCACATTTTTATTTTTTTTGCACATTCCAACATAATCTTGTTAAAATATGTACTTAATTTATGCTCTAATTCATATTTCCTTGCAGAACTGGTCTATAAAGTTCAAATGTGGGCAGAGTTTCTAGCTAACATTTTCCTCTAAAAATGTCATTTTTATATACAAATCGCATTGTATTCGTCCGAAAATTTTAAACAAACCGTTAACTGCTTCAGGGTTATTTCCTATACGTAAGTCTTAAAGGTACAGTGGCTTTAATAAACACAATAAGTGTACTTCTTTAAACAAATATGCAAAGAATAAGTCTGCATCTGTATCTTCAAAGAGCCTCATCCATGATTTAGCATCTTACAATCATTTAAATTTATTTGTCAACTGTATAAGCAGAAAGCTATTAAAAAAAAAAAAACAGCTCTATTGTTTTCAAGAGCTTTTAAATTAAACTGCAGCTTTCGCTGATATTTGCATTGAATTACTTATTCTGCTTCAACTTCGCCTAACCTATTATTAAGAAAGCTGCAGCTGGCTTCTGAGCATTTAAAGTGGTCAGTCATCCAAATTTAGACACTTAACACTCATTCTGTTCAGAAGTGGGCACTCTAAGGTCCGTGGTGGTCCACTTCCCTTCGGTCCTCATAATCCACAATCATGCAGTTGTTTTACTGTCCCACGCTGTTTTTTCCTTCTCGGGACGCGGCTTTGATCTCTGCGGTGCTCTTAGGTTTAATTGCCCCTTTATTTGTGGAAGCAATGGACCCTGATAGTGCAGAAGATAAGAGAGGCTCAGCTGAATAAAAACAGTTGGCTACTATTAGGACTGGTCCAAGTGTTCCCCATGGGTTTACTGTGCTGAGCTCCAGACAGCAGTGACTGCAGCCTACAGCAGCTAAACAGCCGTCGTTCCTGCTGCTCAGCGCAGCCGCTCAAAATTTAATTACAGCCTGCACACCGTCTAGTACCTACTACTAAGAGCCCCATTTAATATCCTTAAAAGTTTGATTAAGTATTGGTTAAGAAATATTATTGATATATGTCATAATACTAACCTTAAACTTCTAGCAAACAAACATAGTTGAATAAAATAGTGTTTACATGGAACAATGATAGCTGAAAGTGTAACCAAATAATGCCTTACTATCAAAACGAACTGTAATATTTAACTACTATTGCAAAATACATTCTTTTTTTTTTACGTTTATTTGTCTTAAATCGCAGGCAGCGAGATTTGAAGCATTGACGTAAAACGAAGCCTGTGCCAGGAGGTTGCCAGTTTTTTAACAATAAAACCCTCTCAACTGCAACAAAACAAAATAGGCCAATCACGTTACAAGGGGGTCTCCCAGTAAAAATCGCTTCCTGGAAGGTAAAATACATCTTTTATGGAAGGCTTTTAGACTTCCATAAAAACCAGACTTCCAAACCATTTAATTTCTGTCATAAAAAAGATGCTCGATTGTCTGATGTTGTTTCTTAAACATTTAAAATGATGCCCCATAAAAGCCATTTAAAACGGCATTGTATTGTGAAGAGAGGGTGATTTAAAATGTTGTTTGTTCTTCTAAATATTTAGACATTTAAAAAGTAATTGCATAAATTTTCCACCAAGGAATTATGAGGAGGGTTGTATTTGTTTTAAAGAGGACAACTTTAAATACACCAAACTTAGCAATTATCCTCATTTGTTATGTGCAGTAGAGTTTGACATCGTGGGATTGATATTTAAAATTTTGCAGGATTTGTAGGAGCCCAAGAACATCTTGTAAAATAAAGAACAGGGATATAGGCTCTATCTCTAGGTCACTGATCAAATACGAAATTGTGACATCGATTGACAGCCAGATGATGTGGTCATCAATTTTCGCAAAAGTGGAGGCAAACCAAATACCAGCCTTCTCAGTTTCACATTATTAGTTTTCAAATTCTATTAAATTACAAGGAAAAAAGTAAAAGTAAAATCAACTCAGACCTCTGTACCCCGCTATCACGAGTTATGTGAATCATGATGAAAGTTCGGTTATCTATCTAAAATATCTCGAGTTCACTGTTAAAAGCGCCATGCGTTTGAGTCAAACACTCATCCACAAGTGCTTTAATAGATATCCAAAGCCATGACGGCATATAAAGTTAGCGGCTGGATGAGCATATGTCCCCTGTTCAACCTAATAATACAGTTCCACTTTTGTCGAGAGCCATTAACTATTTTGAACCTCGTCGTGGATGTAGGACGAAACGCCCACGTTATTAACAAAATGAGCAGGTCTCGCCCTCTCTCTTCCTCTTTCTCAGAAGCGCATGAGTTTGGCATGGAGCTAAACTATAAACTAGGTCAAATACTGAAGTTTTTCGAACGAGAAATGTTGTTAGAAAGCAGCCGTGCGAATGTCTGTTTTCCTAGCGTGCTTCGTTTTAATGGAAGAGAAAGAGGACCGGATCGGAGCGCATGGAAAACTCATGGAGAGCTCTTTAAACGTTTAAGTAGGGGGCCAGAGAAACGGCGTGCTCGGATGTCCAGGCAGAAATATGGCTGGATGGGGGCCGTTTAGCTTAGCGACAATATATTATATTGCTAAGCTATATTCTGTGGAAATGGCTGAGCCTTCAAAATGACAAATCTGACCGGGCTCAGGGCGAAGAAACTGCGACGCGTAGCAAGCCTCTTCGGCATTAATGAAGCAGAAAGATGAGGATACTTATGGCGACGTTTCATCCAGAAATTAAAACACTGCTTGTATTTGTATTTCTTTATTTTATTTCACACACACACACACACACACACACCAGGTACATAAATAAATATGCTTATTTATTGAAACATGAATAAATGAAGAATTATTATTATTTATTGCATTTTTTAAATTGTCTAATATTATCATTATTATGCCGGTTGTCTTTCACCTTAATAGAATAAAAATATAGTAGAATAGAATAGAATAAAAACAATGTAATTGCAGAATTTCATCTCAAAATTCTATATAATTTTTGTAATTGCGATTTTTTGTGTGCAGTTACAATGAATGTAATATAATGAATTTTTACCATTGCAAGCTTTTTGCAATTTTACAGTCACTACAATTATGAAAATGATAAATTCGATGATATTTGATGAGATGCTTTTTTATTATTTTGATTTTGAAATAAATGATAAAGTTTGGGTTTGGTTTTTAGCTCGAAATTGTAGGTTGATGATAGAAATGTCATTAGAATGGCTGCAAAATGGCATTGTTTTTGTTTTACAGACAGTTTAATGTCTCTTGCATTTTTCAAAAATGAAATGACAGTAATTTGGACAGCTGACCAGCCCTATACCTTGCCCAGTAGAAATATTTGCTGGTAATACCTGTTTATGACAGTCTGAACAAAGTTAATTAATGCGGCTGTCTGGCGAATGGCAAGGACCATCTAAAGACAGAACGTCTAAACCAGCACCTGTTTGTGTTGGCCAAATTGACCATACTGCAAGCTGGCTTTCCAGAGACTCTCGCCAGGTAACGGTGGGAAGCAGAAACGCTCAGTCCCCCCCCAGCACCCTCAAACACAAGCCAAAGTCAACCGCATCTCCTCCAAACGCTTATAGCCCCTGAACAATCAGTCATTCCAGCAGAAGAGCAGCATTAGAAACCCCAGCTAATGGATGGGACACGTGCATTACACAAATTCAAAGACATGGTTTTCGATTTATGGTGTGTTTTGGGGGATGATCTTCTGATTAAGGCTTGAAACTCCTCCAAAGACACTTTTTTCAATTGACATTAATGTAAAAAAACAAAAAAAATCAATCCATATATATATATATATATATATATATATGTCACTGTGTGTGGTTTGAGGAGAAGGAGCCCTAGACAAGAATATAACAAATAGTCTTTTAATCTTCTACACACGAAATAAACAATATAGTTGCAGGCAGGCAGGGAACCTAAACCACACATATTAAGGACGACAATCGGACAAACTGAACGGAAACAAACTGGACTTAAATACACAAAGTAAGTTACTAAATTAATGAGACACACCTGAATACAATGATACAATTAACTCAAACGAAAAGTAGGGCACATGGGACAAGAAAACAACAACACAGAGTCCAAGATGTGATTATATATATATATATATATATATATATATATATATATATATATATATATATATATAATGATGTAAATCTATATTAAAATGATGAATGACAATTTGTATATATATTTTGAAAATTTGTATATATATATTTGTGTATATATATATATATATATGTGTGTATATATATATATATATATATATATATATATATATATATATATATATATATATATATATATATATATATATATATATATATATTTATTTTTTTTTTTATTATTATATACATATATACATATTTTCAAAATATATAGGTATTGCCATTCATCATTTTAATATAGATTTACCCAAATATATCACCAAACCCTTCAGTGCAAAAGAAACAGCATCCATGTGAAGAAACTGGTAATTGCTGACAGAAAATGCCAAAAGAAACATTAAATAAATGACTGCATTTAACCCAGTGCACTTCAGTCAACGGTAACCAGCCCCGAACAGATTAATATACTGTCAGTTGTACTGAATTTGATTATGCATTTAGAGCAAATTTAATGATGATGGATACAGAGATTACAAACACTAAAAGAGTTCAGCTTCGCAGTTTAAAGCCTCTTGAACGTGTGCTCACTATTCTCTGGACGTCTGACTTCTCTTCACCTTCTAACATGACACCGAGCTCGCGCGTGACCTCCAAACAAATGACCGCACAGCCGTTCTGATCTCCGACAAACTGCCCCACTAGAATTAAGACTGAGGTATGACTCTTATTTCCCAAATCCAGAGATAGATGCACTGTATTTTTGTATTTAACGCCCTCGGCCGATCTCGAGATAATGATTCGATGTGCGTTTTTAACCCAGCTTTCTTCCCACATATCAGCGGTGCATCTCAGCAGCTCGTCCTGTGATACCGAGGCCTATTTTCCACCCGACATCAAGTGCTCGAATGTGACTGCGGTCCTGTAATTTGGCCTGTAGCAGGTAAGTGACAATTTAGGACGAAAAATAACAACTTACCAAATTGAATCCAGAAAATAGCCATCGATGTGTCCAGCCACACCAATTTCTCTCGAGCTGAAAAGTCCTTATTCAGCACTCAATTGATGTTGAGTTTTCACAAACCAGATTCATGTCAATTATGAACTGTGGTGCAAAACCAATGTACGCAATGTGCTAAACAGACGTTGCCAAAACCACAAATAAGAAGACATTTTGTCTCACTGGTCTAAAATCCCAATTCATAATAGTCCAAAATCTGAGTTTTGGGAGTAACAATACTTCATATAGAACCTATAAACCATTACAGACTGAATTATTGGGAACAATATTAAACGCTTTTGTTGTAGTCAACTGTTGGCAATATTTAAACTACAATTTTCCCATAAAAACTACATTTCCCATGATTACTGATTTTCCCACTCAGTCACTGGCAGCAATATTTATGCACATATTGCAATAAACCTAAAATATATTGCTCCTACAGATGTAATCAACAAATGGATAGTTTTATATTTTACCCTTGCTTTTATTGATACTATTAGCAATAGCTTATGGGATTGAAGTTATTTACCTCACTGAAGCCGTTAAGTACATAATATGTACATTTGTCAGATATTCAATGAGCATATTAAGAGTGTAATATTGGAATTCAGCTCATATCTGGCTGGTTTGGTTTATAACATGGAAGCCCCATAAAACAGGATAATTGCAAATGTTATATCACAATCCTGACTTTTTCTCGCAACTGCTAATTAAAAGTCATTATTTAAAATTATAAAAAATTTCACAAATTGTGAAATACAAACTCACAATTGCAATTTATATAGTCTATTTACAAGTTACATTCACCAGATATTTCTTGCAATTCTGAGTTATAAATCAGAATTGCGGATAAAAATATTATATGTAAAATATTATATGTAAACATTTTGTTTCTCACAATTATGTCTCTTTCTTGCAACTGCAAGTTATAAAGTAAAACTTTCAGGATATAAAGTGTAACTTTTTTCTCAGAATTATGAATTGTGAACCTCAAATTATGAATATTTCCATCTGAATTCTGGAATATAAACACGCAATTCTGACATTTTCTAGCAATTCTAACTTTTGTCTATAAACTGACTTTTTTTCTTGCATTTCGAGTTATAATGCCAGAATTGTGGACGTAAACTCAAAATTGCGAGTCGTAAAGTCAATATTGCGATATAAACTTTAGCTTTTTGTTCTTGAAATTCCGCATATTTTCTTGCAATTGTGAGTTATAATGTCAGAACTGTGGATATAAACTCCAAAAATGTGAGTTGTACAGTCAGAATAGCATGACACAAATGCAATTGCTATTTATATTTATTTAAATTCCTTGAAACAAAAAAAAAGTTCCAGAACTGACTCGGCTAGTAAAGCAGACGGACACTAATGCACTCTATAGTGTATATTTAACATCAAAAATGCTGTGTGCAGCGCAGTGCAGACAGACATATTGCATTCCACATCGTTTCCCGTCGTTTCTCTACCCTCCCATCAATTAAACCCTAAAACATCTAATAAAAAAGGAATGCGAACTCAATAAATACGTAAAAAAGATACAAATGAAAGTCAAGTTGGGTCATTGCATAGTGAAACCGAATACATTTTATATTAAACACAGGTGTATATGTAGTAACGTCCCACCTGTAATCGATTGCAACCGAGTTGTCGTCAATGGAAACAATTGTATGTCTTTCTGCTGTCTGCAGTGCAAGCCAACAGCTTAATAATCAGGAAGGAGAAGGATTATTAGAGGAATGCTTTTAATTTGACATGAAAAAAGACAGAACGCGCTTGCATTGATGCTGCTCTTTCCTGAAGATATTTACAGGAGGACCGCAGCTGTGTTTCATATAGCCATGAACTCCACACTGTATTATGGCTCAAACTTTTTATTGTCTCTCGTTTTAAAGTTTGACTTGAAAACTGCTGATTGAAAAATGGCTTCTCACCGCGCTCTTATGAACGCTTCCCCGCTCTGAGGCCTTTGGGCTGCGAGTCGTGCGTTTTACTGGAACATGTTGTAGCATGGACCAGGTCGGAGTGCGAAAGGTCAACCCGAGGAGGAAACCGACTCTGTTTTGTGGCATTTAGGGTAAAGTGAGTAAGTCGGGGAAAGAGAGAGAAAAATTGAGAGGCTGCAGACTAGTTTTTCAGCAGGTTGACAGGCCTCATTGCTTGACTAACAGGGCTGTTTTGACAGCTGTCAGATGGTCCGTATTACCATTACACTGCTGCGCCCCTGGGACTCTCCATCGCAGGCCACAATAGCTCTGGAGAGGCTGGAGAAAAAGAAAACTGGCACGCTTGAGAAGCCAAAACACTACCCCCAGCTTCCTCCATTCACTACATTAGAGCGCCGGGGTTCGCGGGCATCTGCTGTGTGTTATTTGGCTTAACGCGCGCCACTGTCAACGGGGGAGGGAGTGTGCGCTTCCAGTAGTAAAGCGATGGTGTTCGGTTTGGCCTACAGTAGATATGCGCTGATTTGACATTCAGAGTTTCCCGACACTGGAAGTTACCTGACATATTTCAGCTAGCTTGGTAGATCAATCATAATTTAGCACGACAGATCTCTTGACGTTAATGGATTTCAGGATGCATTACTCCATGTGTCCTTTGAGCCTATCGGGTTTCATAATAATTAGAGGTTCGCTTCGGTGGTTGTCGATGTTGGTGGTGGTAAACCCGTAGGTTTGGCGAGGCTGAATCTCACCTCGAACCTCCTCGCGTGCGTCTGTGATCTTCATTAGAGTTTCCCAACTGAAAAAGAGAGAGAAAAATGAATTAAACCTGTTTTTTTGACAGCCGTGTTCTGGGCCGCGTATGACATTGGATAACTTCCCGAACACTTTGTCATAATCTAGGGTGACTTTGTAATTGCCATCATTACAAGCCGATGCTGAAAAGATAAACAGCAGATCACCACTGTCAAAATTCAGACTTTTCAGATCTGACTGTTGTTTTGGCTTTAATAATAAAGCAGAAAATCATTTTAGTGAAGAATAATGCATAGGTTGTGGTTGTCTGTCTTGTTTTCAATGCATTTGTGTTTTGTTGTGTGTGTGTGTGTATGTGTAATATTATAAAATAATTAACAAAGGCCTGGTATCTCAGACTAAACCACAGACTAAGTTATTCTGCTTAGACTAAGCCAAAATTTGGCCATAGTACAGTTTACAATTTAAGTAGTTTTCATGAATTTGCTTTAGAACGAAAAAACATTACTGGTGTGCATCTTGACAAAAACAAACAACATTCAGTATTTTAAAAACCCATCATAATTGTTTAAGAGTTACAATGCAATCTTAATTTAGAGAGAGTCACAAGAGATTTAAATTAGAATATATAAAGACTGTACATTCACTAATGGTAGATTAAAGAATAAAATCACAATCGTGAGATATAAATCACTAGTGCATATCACAATCGCTTTTTTTAAGTTATAAATGGCATACTGAAGAACTGTGCCAAGTTTGGTAGATGTTTCTTGAAAAGTCTAGGAGATTTGGGGGATTTCGGAGTGTTCAGTTCAGGAAAACCCTAAGCCTGATCAATTAGAAAGGAAAATAAAACCTATGAAGTCGGAAAAGCCTGAATCACTGGATCGACTTTGTTGGTAGTTTGTAAGTCCCAGAAAAGAGTCAAAAGTTTTGGTCAAGGGTTAGAGATCCTGAATAAACCCTAACCCAAAATAAATAAGAGCGTGTTGGCTTTGTCAAGCCGTCATAATGAGAAACGTTTCTTTCTTTACATTGTAAAGTGGGTAAATCACGGTGGCTCAGAGGTTCAAATGAAAGCGTCGAACACTTTGGCAATACAGAGCAGAGTTACTGGAGCTCATAAGCAAACATTCAAAGCCCGCTGAGATAATTGGCTGTGTGAGATTACAGACACACACACGGATGGATTAAGTGTGTGTGGGAATGAAGGCCGCTGCATGGCAAAAATTGTTCCATCAAAGTCAGCCCTTTCCTGTGTGATCAGTGGGGCATCAGAGTTGATCTCTCTTAATTGTTAAAGTCATTGTTCGAACTTCCTGTGCCGCAGACAGCTCATTAATGTCCACTCTCACATGCTGCAGCGGAGGGCAGACTGAAGGGCCACTCTTCAGAACAGAACAGAACAGAACATATATTTTATTTCAGAGCTTATTCCAAAGACGTCAAATGGATTAAAGATCTATAGAAATACATATACAAATAGAAATTAGTTTACCTAACTACTTACATATATAAAACTCATTTTTTGTTAAATTTGGTACAATCAATAATGGGAAAATGAAATATGTAAAAAAAAAAAACAATAATAACCTGTTGTAAAGATATATTTTATTCGAATTATTTTTAACCATTATATAACCAACGAGGTACTCAAATTAAAAACAAAACCCAGGCGCTCTTGAATAAAACCCTAATTTGCAATTCAAACTGGTTTCTAAAAACCCATAGCAGGATGGCAACATCAAAAAAACGACATTTTCAAAGCCGTTCTGAACAGAAGAGCTCTTTAGGATTGCCGTTACAGATACAAGAAACAACCTCATCATTCTGTAATAACAGTAGGGCGGTTGTTTTGAAATTGTAAAAAATTATATATTGCAATGTAATTTCAATTCTTCTACTTCAAAATGTCATGTTTAATTTAACGTAATTTAAATTTTTCTATTGACGATTAAGTGTAAATTAGTCACCAATTTCCCAAACACGAAATAGTTGCCAAGAGAGTGTGTTGAAATGACTTTCTTTTAAATGGTAATGGCCTTATTTCAGTTACATGAAAGAGCAGTATGGCCGGTGATGGCGATAAATCCGTCTTTCGACCAATACCGCAGCAGGGCATTACATTATTTGTTCAGCGCTCATTTTTGCGAAAGTGGGCAAATTCTTTCCATTTTCATCTCGCCACATAAATTTCTCATGTTCATTATGTTGTCAAACTTTAGGAGGAAATTACGGCACAAAACCCCATCAGCTGATTTGTCATTGAAAACACGTGATTAGTCATGTTCAACTGTTTTCATTCATATTCTTTTCCTAAATAGAGCTTTTTTGAGGTGACTGAACTGTTCGTAGCTGAAGGAAACTTGCGCCAACACCCAGTAAATTCAAAAAACGTAACATAAAATCCAAAATAGATTGAAAATGAATGTCATCTGAGAACTTCTATGCAGCCAATCATTCATTTTCATGTTGTTTAATGTATTAAACTACTAAGGGTCAACAATCTTTATTGGCACAAGGCTATTGGAGCAGACATATCTTTAGTTCTTTATACATTTGTTTAGGTTTTGCCTCTAAGCACTAATTGGCTTCTTTTGCCTAAAAGAGTTCTCTGACTATAGTTTCACTACTGTAAATGTAGCTTGTTAAGAGCCACAATTTCAAATTGGCTTCCACAAAACAGCGGTAAACATTCGTCTAACCTCTCTTTCCAAGCATATCCATTGCTTATTTCTGTTCTTATAAAATTCTGTGCATATAGGCACACAGATAAACACATCTCACTTTTTAACCACATATGTAATTTGACCGCAAAACACTTTTATCGCCTCCGTTTCCCTCTCTCTCACCCTTGTTAGCCTGTAGAGGAAAATGAGAGATCAGTAAAAATCCAAAGCGTCATTAAACATTATACAAAGCACACTACGAATGAAAAGCAGGCAGTAAAAAATGGCTTGAGACGAGCCAGAGAACCTATTTAATTCTTCCAGCTGCTCTTGTGTTCCTACTACAAATTACTCTACTGCATGTCCAATTTGTTAAAGAAGCTTACATAAATCTTATAAAACATGTACAACACACATAGCACGATGCAATGTTGAAATTCGATAGACATCGTGTGCTTTTCTTCCTTTTCCACACAGAACGTTAAAAAAAATTCTCGAGCTGCCTACGTAGGCAGCATTTTAAGGCATAATTGGTACATTCCCTGCGAGAAAACTTTCCTAAACGCAGATAGCATGCTAATACCGAGGTGGTTTCTTGTCCAATTAAATTACCTGTTTTCTCAGTGAAAACTAAATAATTCCCAGCATGCAATGCACCAAGCCTATCAAAAAATAAATTGTGAGGTGGTGGATAAAATAAGAGAGTATTGATTTCTCTCATTGGAAGTTGAGCATTTCACTGTGTATTTTTTAGCTTACCAATATACTAACAAAAAAGCTGAAACTATATGGATTACCATTCGTGAAATAACTACCGGTCATGTTATATGAATATGATGTTGATATCTTTGGACTTTCTGTCACTCAGTTTGAAATAGTATATTTGCATGACGTTATGCCACTTGAGAAACCACTCCAGGAACATTTTGGAACCAGGTCACCTCGCATACAATAAATTCTCACCCTTTTCACTTCCCCTTTCTACACACAGCAATCCTTATTCATTTTCCAAATTACTCTGGATGAGGCCCTTGGTGAGGAAATGTGACTTTTTGACCAACTGTGTAGCCATGCATGAAAAATGTGCAGTTCAAAATGCCTAAAGGGTATCAACAGGTTCTGCGAACATGTTTAACTCTCTACTTCATTTATTTCTTTATATTATTGCTTTATAAGTGCTGGCACTATAAAAACCCAAGCTGATTTCTGGCCTGGGGAACTTTTACTTCAAGCGTGTCACCTAAATCATTGGAGGTTTGGTTGAAAAACAGGATACCCCATAAAACGAAGGGGGGAAAAAAAACTATAAAATCCCTCTAGCTCCAACGTACCTCAGGGAAGCAGAATCAAAACTTCAGTGAAAAGGTACGTTGTATCACATTTAAAATTGCTAAAAGGTACAACGTACCGTTAGAAAAACATTGCTCATACACTTAATGCTCTAGAGAATTGTATACGTGCTTTTGGTTCCTAGTAGTCGCACAATGTGACAGTGCTGTGATTTGTTTTTGCATTTAACATTACGTTTAATGCTGGTAGGCCTACTATATATTAAGTCAAGCATTTTTTTTAAGTCTGTCTATATGAATAAATTTCAATAAATTAGGTTATACCAATGAAAATGAGCTTTCATGAATCAGATCAGGTTTTGCATTACATTCATTACCTACGCATCAAAGGAGACATCGTAAATGGTGGTAGAATGGTAGTGAGGAAGTCTCAGTAGTCTAGCCATGAAATTACTAGACCTTACTGAGGAGTTGTGAGGAGAGGTTTTATTTTTCTTCGTGAGATGGGGCATGAAGCAGAAGTACCTGGAAGTTTTCATAATTTGGTCCACAAAAAAGAGAAGTGACATCAAGCATTTTAACTCACTTCAAAACATTGGCTTTGTGACCTCTGACTAAAATGAGATGAGAAGGGGAGGTATTGGAAGCTCAGGAACCTGTTGTAATGAAATATCCATTTAAGATGTCTAAGAGACACTCAAAAATCCCTTGTGAGATTGTGGACATATAACAGACTGGAGAAAAGAAGATATAAGGTTGAGCTTCCTCCCGCACAGTAGTTGTAAAAGAAGCTGTATGATTGTAGGACTTTTGTGAATGACTTAATGGTGTAAATAGAGAAGTCTAGGGGTCCAAGGACTGAACCCTGTGGTACCCCAATAGTGAGGGGAGCGTTTAAGCTGACATGGGGAAATATCTATGTTTTGTTTAATAAAAATGATATATCATTTCTGCCTATTTTCCATATAGCTGACAGCCAACTGACACATTCATCATTCAGTTATACAGGGCAAAGTGCTTTTGTCATTTTAATCTCAATTCCTGCTTCCCTCTAATATAGCTGCCTTGACAGAGAGAATTTTCGGTCTTGAGAATTATCTGTATTATGGCAAGTTTTGAAACAATAGTGGGCTTTTTCCAAAATTCTTTAACAAATTACATAAATCTTGTGACTCAGATGTCTCCATGTGTTTGGCTTTTCTGTGGCTTGTGGTGGACCAAGATATTGTTATCATAGAAAATGAGCCATTTCTTGACCCATTTTAGGTATATCTGGCGTGTGTGCATGTCATGTTAAATACCATTTGAGGTCGGAGCTGGTTTTTTACGAGTTGAGGTTGGCATGCTAAGGAAATATCATTCCACACTGCACGATTTTGTTGCAAATTCACGTTAATTCTAGCAGTCCTCCTACAACTCACATTTTACAGGATGTGTGATGATAAATGAATGTTTCTTGGGTTGTTCCTGCAAAAATCTTTTAATAAAATTCACCATTCATCAAGACATAAATGTAATAATAAAAATAAAGCATGTGATGTCCTTAAGATAGACCCTTAGTTTAAATATTTTTCAAACTTGCTTGAGTATTTTAAAGGAGCTTTTCGAACCACTTAAAGAAATATAATGCCACCACTAAAAACACAGTGACAGCATTACCATTGGCTCCGGTGAACTTTTGCAAACCACTCAAAATAATCAGCGTAACCTTTATGAGGGCACAGTTATACAAATCACAGTTAACAGATTGATTTGTTGTCCTTTGAAACTTCTAAATGGCTGTAGAGAAATAAAGCCGAGCCATGTCAACAGGTCACCCAGAGAAAAGCACTCAGTCCTGGACCTTATATTAGTGAACTCCCAAGTAACAAAGCTCTAAAAACTCTGATTCACATAATAACAGAAGTCACTCAGTCTCAGTGGTGTAGACAATGCAAAGCGTTTTTTTTTTTTTAAATGTGTGACTTTTTATGACATGAAGTAAAACACAGAAACACTCTGATGGAATGTTTCTATACTAAAGAGGTTCAACAGAAACACCTGGAGTTTATAGATTCGGCCAGCCTTCCCCAGCGGAGAGAGATAAATCAAAGCTTGAGCGATACCAACAATTTTCTACTCCAAATCCTTTCTAATCACTTCCACAACAAACACAGGAAGAGAGCCCTTTGCGGGCAATTTTTCCAATATTAGTGAGACTCCCAGAGCAAGAAAAGTGGCTGCTACCTGTAAAAGGCCCCGAGCACACACCGTCCTAAACACTTAAGCAGAGTGCACACTTCGCTTTTTTGGCCACAGGAGAAATTTCAGGAGTGCTAAATGATTTCTTACGTTCTAATGCAAAATATATATCTTTGGCTGCTTTGTAGTGGGCAATTAATTGTATTTGTATGAAATTTTAATCTCTAATAAACTACAGATATTGTCACAATTTGGGTTGCAGTTAAATCTATATATTATATCTATTTCTCTAATTGATTCTTAATGCACTACATTCCTTTTCCATCCATCCCAATATCTCTCCATTAGTACTGTCTATATCCAACCATTAATCTATCCAAATATTCATATCCATATCCCTCCCTCCATCCATCCCCACCTACTCATTCAGCCACATTTTTTATCCACCCATCCATCATCCATCCATCCATCCATCCATCCATCCATCCATCCACCCATCCATCTTTCCCCACCTACCCATCCACCCACACCTACTTACCTATCCATCCATGTCCACCTACCCTTCCATCCATCCACCCCTACCTACCCATGCATCCATTCATCCACACCTACCTATCCATCCATCCATCCATCCATCTATCCCCACCTTCCCACCCATCCATCCATCTCCACCTACCCTTCCATCCATCCACCCTACCTACCCATGCATCCATTCATCCACACCTACCTATCCATCCATCCATCCATCCATCCATCCATCCATCTATCCCCACCTTCCCACCCATTCCTTCCATCTCCACCTACCCTTCCATCCATCCATCCGTCCATCCCCACCTACCTTGCATCCATCCATCCCCACCCGCCCCATCCATCCATCCATCTATCCCCACCTTCCCACCCATCCATCCATCTCCACCTACCCTTCCATCATCCATCTCCACCTACCTTTCATCCATCCATCCGTCCATCCCCACCTACTCATGCATCCATCCATCCCCACCCGCCCATCCATCCATCCATCCCCACTTACCCATTCATCCACCCCCACCCATCCATTCATCATTCAAACCTAAACATACACCCACCTATCCATTGTTTAACTGAAAGCATATCAATCCATATTTTGTGCACATTATATATTTTAATCTAGAAGTTGAATGCAATGTTACATGTATCATTAGTATGATTTAAAATGATCATGAAAAATAGCAGTGAGTCTCTAACATTGACATGTTCATAAACTTCAGTCCACAGAAATGGGAAAGAATAACAAAAGAACCACTGCAATAAAATAAGTTATTGTTGTTTTGCATTGTTTAGTTGGTGGAAATTGTATTTCTGGACTTCATTTTAATCTGTTTATTCAGTGTCCTACATTTTTCTCTCTTTGTTAGAGGATTTTGCACCACTAGGAATAGTCGAGATGTACAGTATGTGTACCATCACATGACACAAAATATATTCTTAGCGCTGGTTTGAAATTAAGTGTGTGAATGATAGCCAGTAAAGTCTAACCACTGACATCACCCTTACCATTTATAGGTAATAAAATGAAGTTATAAGCAAAACACAGATTCACACATGCACATAAAAAATGCATTAACTGTAACAAAACCCTGTCCTTATAGAGAGGTAATACGTCTTTTTTTTTGTTTAATAGCACAATATGTTGTGTGCTCACTTTAAAGATATGTGAATAGAAAGTTAATCTGTGCTTGATAGACAGCTTCGTCTCAAAATATTCGGTTTGCTCTAAAACTTTTTGTCATTCTGTCAACACATTGTTTCAAATCTGAATATCTTTTTTTCTTCAGCTGTACACAAAAGTGATTTTCATACTGAAATCTATAAAGAGGCCACACGTAAGCTATACAATACTCTTCTAAAGTAATACAGTAGCTTTCCGTGTGAATATAACTCTAAAGATGTATGGACAGTATTTTCACGTAAATGTAAAAAGCAGCAAAAGCATTACTTAAAACTTTTTTTGCTCCACAGATGAAGTCAAGATCGAAAGGATTTGTTTTGGATGAAGAAATTACTTTACATTAGGTTGGTTCTACTGTTTCCATTTTAAAGTTGTGCAGCTCCTCAGTCTTTAGACACCTTGCTGATTTCTCAAGGTGCATGCTACATCTGAAGAGATCTGATGCATGTTACACAATATTCACACTTTTGAAGAAATGGCTCGAGATTTAATGCTGAAAATGCTCTTTCTGCATTTTGCCAGACTGCCACGTAAACCTAATTTCCTGTAATTCTGTTTATTGTGAGATGACGTTATCCCCTGTCTATTCAGTTGTACAGGACAATGTGCAGCGTCATGAAGTCTCAATTTTCAGCTTGTGAGAACAGGCCAGATGAAGCTGAACAGACTGCGTTTGATGGTGGTAAATATGTTAAAGTGTCTACGGACACTTCTCTTTAGCTCATCTCTGACAGTTTATACCGGTCCCTATTTTTATTTTAGTTTCTCCTCGGAGACGTTTAAGCTAGCGTGAGATTTTGATTGTTTTCTTTGCTCAAACATTGGTCTTGGGGAAAAGTGAGCTAAAAGGTAATCATTACAAGTTAAAGAAGCTACAAAAATAAGATGAAATAACAGGAAACCACAGTTTAAATCAACATCTTGAGGGTTATAAGTCGTATATATTTAATGAACGAAAAACCAGCAAACAATCTACAGACATTTAAAAAGTTACCTGACGTAAATGTTATGCGTGACGCTCAGCTGTTTTAAATGGTTAAAACACTAATTAAATGAACGGTGACACGTTTCAGCATTTTATACCATCTAGCGGCGAGGCAGATGTCAACATGAACATATACTAATTATCGAAATACGGTAAAGTCAAGACAACAACGATTTTAACATTGTTCGGTCTGTGAACCATTCCATTTGTTTCTCAGATCGAGTCTTTACAGTCCAACGTACCTTTGTTTTCTCTCCGTCTGTCTTGTTTTACGATGCCACACTGACATTAGCCAGGAACGGCATATTGTGCTTTGCACGGACGCCAGTGAAAACCATGGCAGCTGTTTATGTAGATATACACCAGAAACTCCGCATAAACAGGTAAGAGCAAAGTGTGAGTCAGATGTAATACTAACAGGCTATGTTTGTGTGTGTGTGCGCTTTACTTGAGAAATCTGAACTCAAGAGGCAGGGGAGGTAAGCTGATATGGTGATGTTAAAACCAAGCCAGATTTTGTTTCCCATAAACAAAGGGGGTTTTCAGATGTCTTTCAAGGGCCATTGCAAACACTGATGTCTTCCAGACTTTCTCCAAAGTCACCCTAGGTCGGCGGATATGTGCTCTCTCCTGTTTATCGTGCACGCTTTGAGGGTTTTTACAGTCAAAGTGATAACACATACATTTCTTATAGATACTATAAAGAAAAAAACGACTACATAAATAAATCTAGACTGTATAAACACCACTCGCATACTGGAAGTATCAGCAATCTTAGAACAAAGTTCTAGCTAATCAAATTAGAGGACTCAAATAAACTTTCGTATAATGTTTGTTGTAAAAAGGCCATAAATTAAGAAAGTAAATGTATGCTGTCTAATACATAAGGAACTGGAAAATGCTGGCTATAATTGGAAGCTCCAATATGACTGCCGTTTTAAATTTGCTAAAAGTCCTTATTATATAAATATTAGATGGAAAATGTTTGTTAAAGGTTGGTGTTCCTTTGAATTACACACATATACAGTATCTCTCTCTCTCTCTCTCTCTCTCTATATATATATATATATATATATATATATATATATATATATATATATATACAGTATATACACATTTTATTAAGAATATTTTTTTCATTTGAATAGGAATCCATGCAATCTGGGATTTCCAATGCTATCTCACGACCAAATTATACTTATTTTAAAAGGTGGTTAATTCATAAAAATTCGAGATACAACCTTACTCATATGATTTTGTATTATTTGTCTAAACCCCAGTGATGGGTAAGATCATTCATACAAATTCATATGAAACTGTGGACCTTGTTTAGCAAAAATTGAGTGAATTTGTATGACTGAGGTTGTACGACTTTATTAAAATTAGCTGCCTTTTAAAATATATACAAATTGGTGCGAGATCGGACACTAAATTTCATATTAGAGGGAAAAATTTACCCGCACAAATTTCGTAATCTTAAAAAAACGACAGACTTTATTTGCTCGCGAAATGACGCTGAGATTTCGCTATCATATGCTGATTTCACAAACGCCGTCACGTAGATTCACCATGTTGGTTTGGAAATGACTTCTGTGCTTCATACATCACTACATAATGACAATAGACAGTGGACACTTTTTGTTCATGAAATTTTGTAAACGATATTGCACCTGAGTCCACATGATCGCTAACTACGTGAAATTTTGCCAAAACTGTGCGAATGTGGCCACACCTTGAATAATATGAAATACAAAGACTTTTGTTTACCAGATGACACATTAAGTTATTTTCATACCAATTCCAGTCATTTCGATAGAAATCCGCTGCTGCAAAAGATTGAACTCTTTAAAATCAGACAATTGACTGACAATTCGAATTTAGCTAGAAATTGTGTTAGTGTGACTACACATTAAATAATGCTAAATAATTCCATGCGTTTTTTCACTAATGCTACAGTACCTCGTTGACAGTTCTTTAGATCATTTTTGCTGACAAAGTACAGCCATTTTAACAGGGCAATGGACATCAGAAATACAGAGATGAATGCATGAGATGAAGATATTCAGACTCAAAATGGAGCTGACTGCCTATAAACATTATCGCACAACTTGTCCGAGAGAAAATAAGTAAATAAATTGAATAATTATTACTCCCCAAAGGCAATGTTCCTAAACTTCTAACAAGACACAAGGCCTTCATGGTCAAAGAGCCCTGTATCTTTGCCACAACCCTGTTCGCAAGTTAAAATAAAGATGTCTGGCATAAGTTCCTTGGACCCGAAACAAAAGAATTTGTCCAAACTGCAGACGGATACTCTAACCTGTCTGGTAACTTTACATCATACGCCAGATTTCATCTTTTCTCTTTACCCAAGCTTAAACAAAGCTCATTAGCATTACATCCGCATCGCCCATACATAAACAACGCAAATGACTACAAATAAACTGACCATAAATGAGTTTATACCAATATAACGTTTGGATTCACATCTGAGGTATTACGGCAGCTATGTTTGGGGATTTTATAGGCAGGCCTCCGAGAGGGAGTGAAGAATTGACTGATGAAAAAAGAACGAAGCGGATTCAAATCCTAAAGCCTTTTTTGTGGTTCGCGCGTCCTGCTGTGAAAGTAAAAGTCATTCTCGAGGCTTGTTTACCTCAGAGCTGAGGCAATCCTGGAAACATCCCCACCGCTGAGAGACGTTTGGGTCTAACAGCTCTTGACCTTAGATAACCGTACCGTTTCTGAATACTGCTTCACAAGAACTTCAATAGGATTTTACTTTAATCGAAGCCTGAGCTGAAGAAGATAAAATGACGAAAATTACATTTACTAGTTATTTTTATTGGCAGACAAGAAATACCAAACCCACTGTCCAGTTTTCATATAAAAAAGGTTGTATCTGAAATGAAATAAAATGTGGATGTTAAAAAGCATACGTTTTGTCATTAAATCTCTTGTTATCATTTGTAATTATGGTTAAAATATCTCAGTTTGGATAAAAGTATATTTTAAACTGTGCTGTCCAACGATTAATTGCATCCATTAATCGTTTTGTTTACATAATATATATTTTACGTGTACATAGTATACACAATATACGCCCATATTATTTAAACAAAAACAATTACTTTGGAATTACTTTGGAGTACTTAAAAATGGATAAAATTGTACACTATAACACTCCAAACTTCCCAGTCGCTACGTTTACATCCTAATAACCCGACTAATAGCTCCACTGAAAAGAAAACCCTTCATATAAACACTCAAATGAGCTCAATCCGATTGAAACAAGTGGTATAAATATGCTATATGAAGAGAACTTGGCGCAAATCCGAGGATGAGCGGTCTTTGCTCCGTACTCTCGTCTAGATTTGAGGTTGATATGTTTGAAAACGTGGTAGCATTGACACTCCGTTCCGTTCTTTGCTAAAATACATCTGACGCACGCGTAAACAAATATTTCCTTCGGATCGCGGTGTTTAAGATACATATAAACATGGATTTGGAGCCTGCGATCGGATTGAATTGAACTCGGATTAACAACAGTCTGGGCCTGTAAACACCGCCATTGCTCGCTGTTAATTCTAGTTAATGCTAACATTGTTCACAGAACCCATCTGTTGTTAACACAAATGCATCTTTATGTCCGCTTTATTTATGTTTGGTGAGGATGTGGACACGGCATTGAGCCCAGGCAGATTAGACTATTGTTCCTCTCAACAATTTAACATTGATTAAAGCCAGTATACACAATTAGCCATTGGGAAAGTCAGTCCAAGCCTGATTGCCTCGTTTTGCAATACCAAAACCCTACTGGAAGGGCTTTCTCACATAATTTATATGCAGTGTGGGGTAGTTACTGATTACACGTAATCTGGATTACGCAATCAAATTCAAGTACTTGTAATTAGATTATATTACATTTTAAAACGCCTATAATCAGACTATAGTTACCACTCATTGATTACACGATTACATATTATTCAGTTTTTCTTGTATTTCGAAAATAGCCCACTGCTTATACATACAGCATTTCACCACTGGATTTAAAGAAATCAGTCAACATTTTAACATTGCAGCAACTACTGATGAACAAATTCATATTTATTTGAAATATCACTCAGTGGGTTATTTGATCATGTACTGATGCGTCTTTGAACGGCTTTTGCCTATCGAACGCATTAGTTTTATTTTTACATGTAATGAAGGGGTTCACAAACTTTCGTCAGCCAAACCTCTCTCACCTAATATAATAACTTTAAAAATTCAAAAAGGGAAAGAAAAAGAATAAAGACAAAACCAGCTGTTAAATGCATTTATAGATAATAAGCATTTTCACATAATAATAATGATGACGATAGTAATAACAATAATGATAGTGTTAAGTGTTTATTTTGATAAAACTATTTTAATATATTTTTATATCAATATGATACAAGATTTTAGATTTAAATCAGTTGTGATAAATGAGTTTTTAAAGTAATCTAAAAGTAATCCCAAAAGTAATCTGATTACATCAACTAAAATGTTATGGATTATGCTACTAACTGCAATTTTTCTCATATAATTTGGAATCGATAAGAAACTGAGAGCTCTGATTGTAGTTTAGTCCTAGTTTTCAAGGTTATGGAAAAGTCTTTTGCTAGGTCTACTTCTGGACCATGTTATTTTTACCCACTTTAAGGATTCATGTAACTCCAACGAGGTATCCAGCTTAAATGTTTTCTAGGGAAATAAACCGCAGCTGACTATATACTAAGTCTTGTACGTGTATACATTTCCGTAGTTGATTGTTATTACTGAGAAAGATTCGGATCAGCTGCTGAGAAAGTAAAAATAAACAGTGGGTTCGACTGAGCACATTTGCTCACAGCTGAAAATATCTAAATGACCATCAGAGTAAATGGGATTTTTTTTTTTATATATATATTATTTTTATAGGTTTTTACCATTTCAAAAACCACTATATAGAAGGTCAAAACAGGTCAAATGTTCTTGTTTCTTCTAAAGAACAAGTTTCTTTGATATTACAGCCAAATGAACACATAAGACGCTTTTACATTTTTGTTGATTACGTGTAAAATTGACAATTTGCGATTTTATTTTATTTTTTATAAATTAAAATTATTTTGTGTTCTCAGTCTTCTGAAGCTCAAAAAGAACGAGTCAGTCGCTCTTTATCTCTACCATTTCTCAATTAAGAGATAATTTCAAACGTACGCCGATTTGTCCTCACTTTACTGTATGCGGTGAAATCCGATATAATGGCGAAAACACAATTAACGAGCAGTGCCTCAGCTTCATTAGTTTTCTAATTAATGGACACTCGTGATAATAGTTAATCAGTTTAACGGTCTATAATGAGCAATCGCTAAGGAAAATTCAGCTATGTACATGGTGAAGTGTTTATTTAATTTAACAGGCTAATTAATGATCCCTTTTGATATGATCTTTTTTTGATATCTCAAACACAAACACATACAATTTAATTAATCGCCTTAATTAAACTACCTGCTTGCACAAGGCCTAACCATTAAGCTGCTCTTAAATAGGGATGTGCAAAAACATTTCAAGATAAACACCTTGATAGGCTTCATGTATGTGTACATATTAGTACCCAAAGTTACTAGCTGAGTTTGCTAACAAACTAGTCCACTGCTGGACGCACCAAAACAATTATTAATTAATTTAAAGGGTTATAAATAGCCCTTTCTAATAAACTAGTCGGTTGGTGGATATAAATAAATAAACGTTTGTTGATAGTCATTGATCAGTTGACTAGATTCGACATTCCCAGTCCCAGTTCTTGTTTTCAAGCATTTGCCAGCAAAAGATGATTATAATCATCTTCCCTAATCAGCAGCATTAGTTAGATAGATATGCCACGGCGAGGATGTATCCAGCTAATGTCTGCTTCTGAAGATACAGCACCATTTGGAAAACATGGAGCAAAACCGCTAATCATCAGACGAGAAAGAGCCAGAACCCTCGGAGCCTCGACGGTCTGACCGAAGCCTCCCAGATGGTCCTAGGAGTTAATGTTAATCTAATCAACAAACAATTAAGCCTCAAAGGCTTGCATGTCAACTCCATTTACAGCTGCTGAGATTCTCGCCCGTTCACAGAACGGCGTAACATCAATTAAAGCTATTCAACAGTTACAAGTCAGAAAATAAACCATCGCAGCGAGTGGATGAGCATGTAAGCTTTGAGATCCTACAAAAAGTTGTTTTTTTTAAATATTATATCCTTAATAACAGTCATTCATTAACGTAGAACGCTAATTAGCTATGCTAGAAATGCACATATTGGAAAATTTGGCGGTGCGTATGTTATCTCTCAGAAACATCCTTTTTCATAATAGAATGCGCCCAATTAAATTAATTAAAATCATGCATTGAAAAAAAACTGTAAAATAAAATACTGGGGAGTTCTTTGATTCCTCAAGAAATGAGCTTTTGTGAATCCACAGCTTGTATGGGTTGTCTTAAAGTAAATAAATAATAATAAATAAATAAATAATCAATAATATAAAGTGTAAGGTATTTTATTTTGATGATTTTCCTTAGATATATGTTCTTATGTATATTGCGCTTAACGGCAAATTACTGTAAAATTAAACTTTTTTTTTTTAGCTCCAATAACATCTCATTTTTGATAACAGGTAGTACTGAAAACCTTGTGAACTGACTTCTGATGAATTTCACGTTTTAGAAGTCCATGAGAGCAGGGCACGCGATTCAGAATTACCGTAACGAATTCAGGCGCGAAGAGCCATGCCGACGTTGCACTTTCGTCAGAGATGAAGCCAAGGTCAGGCAGTAACAGTGCCACATACAAGCTAATTAGCTAGCATTAGCAAGCTGGGCTTTAAATGACGAGAAGAAACACGCTTAGTGTCTAAGCAAAATCTCTTAATCTTTAATTTGTATGTTACTGTATTAAAGCGTAACCTGAAACGCCAATTTCTGCTAGTTAGGAAATCACTAGTTGATGATTTTTAAGACCAAGTCGGTTTATGCTGGCAAATTTCACAGGTTTTTTTCATTCATATTTTCATATCAATACGATAAGATTACCCTATTTCAATCAGTCACGATAAACGAGTTTTTAAAGTAATCTAAAGGTAATCCAAAAAGTAATCTGATTACATCAACTAAAATTGGATCATGCTACTAAACTTTTTCTCGTATCATTTGGAATTGGTAACGGACTACGTAATCCACCCAGCACTTTGTATTATATCTGTACGAATAAATCTTGGTAAAGATTCAACGACTCGTTTTTTGGTGAAACTGGTTGAAAAAAAAGTCTTGCTAGTTGAGAATTCTGAATTGCGTTTCCTAAAACCGTTACGGTGGCAATTTCAGTCATTCTGTAGCAGCATAGTTGGAAAATGTTGTGTTTTTGAAACCATAGTCATGATAATTGTTCATTTCAAAGCACAGTTTCTTGTTAGCGTGATTCGTGTTAGCTTTGTCTTAATCATAGATATATTTACGTAGATTCCTCATTAGCGGCAGTTTCTTTTGGTTGCTATACTTAACAATTAACACGAGTTTAGTTTTTAAAAAGTTTTGATGACCTTTCATGCGTAAGGTTTTTACAGCTTTAAATTCTGTGTTTTTTTATGCGTTTATATTCCACAAATGTACATCTTGTATCGAAGTCAAAAGCAAAAAAAAAAAGGTTAAACTGATTACAAATCTATATTTTAAACTCTTGGTGAAGTCTGAGACTTATGGACCGGCTGACCCCGTTCTCAAAGCGATATCATCAAGTAATAATATCTCACCTCTGATTTGTTTTTTACACCAGCAGTGGACTGAGCGTATGTTTATTTATTCTGCAGCAAATTAGGACGGTATGTGGGACTCTGATTATTTTCTGGCATTTTCATCATTATTAGGAAAGCCACACAGTGAGGGCTCTTGGGAAATGGAGTCAGGCACCAGAGTAGTGTGTGTTAAATATAATGGCTTTTGCCCTCAGGCTGCGGCCCACAAGAGACTGCCAAAGGAGCCAGCTAATGGCAGTAGCATTAAACTAGACCGTATCTGGCTTCTGCAAACAGCAACGTGTATTACGCTCTGAGCCGCCAACGCCACACTGCCCGAGGCTTTGAGAGCTATTTTAAATATGCTCCACGTGTAATATATGTTAAAAAGGACCCAGAAGTTCTCTTTAATGATAAAACCAGTTTTTTGGCTCGTATTATAAGTCGAAAGTAATTCTTAATAAAATAATAAATATCATTCTGTGTGTGCGTGTGTGTGCGTGTGTTTTATTAAATGAATAATGATTAAGTATTGCTTGTTTAAATAAATGTAATCCGTTGTTGTTCTTGCTGTTGTTATTAAAGTTAATGCATTTTTCTAGAATATATTAATGCATATTTTATTTATTTAACTTAATTTTGGGGGTTTTCTTTTCAATTTAGTTTTCTGTTTTCATCACATGTTCAGTTGAATTATAATTATTTGAAATCAGTTATGCTTAATATTTAGTTTTTTCCCCGTTCAGTTTTTTTCAAGTTTTTTATTTTAAGTTGTTTACACTATTAAAATATTTAAATATATATATATATATATATATATATATATATATATATATATATATATATATTTATACAGTATATATAAACATTATTATTGTTAGTAGTAGTTGTAGTAGTACTTTTTTTATTATTTGGCCAATTACCAATTACTTTTATTTTTCAAACCCCAATTTAGATAAAAAAATTAATAAATCTTGGTTCATATGGAAATGAGTTTATAAAAGCAAAATGATTTCTGAACATTTCATGCAGTAACATGTTATATATATATATATATATATATATATATATATATATATATATATATATATATATATATATATATATATATATATATATTATATTATATTATATATTATTAATAATTATATATTCTTATTTTTATTTTTGTATTTTTTTGGACTATTTTTTTTACTTTGAAGTAACATTTAAGAGAGGCTGATAACTGAAACTAACCATTCATCAGACTCCAAAATGAGTTTCTTTAAACTGATGGCAGCCGCTGCCAAACGTCTATCCAGATGTTCATTAATGCGTGCTCTGCTCTGCTGCGATGGCTGAGAACTACCTGTTTTATTGTTGCAGAAATGCCACTGTTGACTCAGTAGAGATGTGATTTACACACACTGAATATGGGGCTAAAAAAGCAATGGCTTTTTGCTTGCAGCAGCATCTTGAGAACCTGTCAAAACCTTCAGAGCAGCAGGTGAGGTGTGCCTGAAATGATGTACAGTCACAGAGGAAATCTGTAAAAAATGGCAAGCATTGTTAGTAAATGCGGTGACCGAAAGCTCTTTGCAAGACTTGCAGACTTCTTTGCTCCGATGCTGTCTGCTTTCAGCCCGTAATAGCGTGGTAATGCGCTGGCTGGAAGCTCAAAGACGAATGATTTGCTTGCCTTGAGAGCAGCTGCCACAGAAATTGGGTGACCGTAAGGGGGGCATGTAACTCAGGGCCAGGAGAACAAGATCTAAAGCGCTTCCCATAGGGAAACCGATCCTCTGTGACCTTGTGAGACTGTAATTTTGGACAAGGATGACCAGTCGATATTTACCAGACACATAATTGATATATCTTTGTATTCGCTTATTCATAGAGCACTGCGGG
Source organism: Puntigrus tetrazona (assembly GCF_018831695.1). Taxonomy (NCBI): domain Eukaryota; kingdom Metazoa; phylum Chordata; class Actinopteri; order Cypriniformes; family Cyprinidae; genus Puntigrus; species Puntigrus tetrazona. Next base: position 17,169,590 of record NC_056720.1, on the reverse strand, counting down.
GATACTTTTTGTAGGCTGAAAACAATTCGAATTTTAGCACTTCTGGTTGCATTTCTGTGAAGTCAATAGTTTTTTGGGTTCGTTGTAAAACTATATTTTTACATTATGTTCTACTTCATAAAATCCATCGGCAATACCCCCCTTGTGAGGCTTTTATAAACGTAGCGCTGGTCCTCCTTGTATGCATAGGACCTCCGAACCACCAGGGGGCGCCGTTGCTCTCAGAGATGAATAGGGCTGTAATAACGTCCATCTTGGTGAGTTTTCACTTAAATGCAGCCAGTGGGGAAAGTAATAAAAAAACTTGTCAGTATTTTTCTGTGCATTAGGTCTTAAAGTGTCAGCAGTCTAACGTAGAAGCTGTTGTCTCTTTCATTTAACGTTAATTAAACGACAAATTCAAACAAGTGAATCATTCGATACTCTTCGACGAATGTCTGTAGTAACTTAGAACGTATCATGTATATTTAAATTATTTTAAATATTTTGCATTTCATTGCTTTATCCGCTTTCTGCACAGACCTTCTGTAGTCCCTTTCCAGAAATTGAATTACGCCTATATAGATTCCTACATGCTTAAAAATGTATCTAATTGCAATTTTCAAACTGGTCTTGTCAAAAAAAAACGCATTAAATGCATACCTCACGACGTCATACAATTTAGATATTTCATAATTCACGCCAATTCACCTATAACGTAAAATATCCATGGACGTTTGTTGCAGCCTTTAAAAAATATATATTTTACCCAGTAATCACAACTAATTGGAAATATCATGAATTAGTCATGAAATTCTTTGCTTAACTCTGCATGTGTGATGTGTCACGGGCCTTCAGTAAACATTAAGTACTTTGCACACCCAGAACTGACGAAACTGTTTGACTTGCGGTTAGTGAGTAAGTCAAGGCCCGTCCTGGACTGAGTTTCCCGAAAGCATCATACTGTAATCCAGAGTAGTTCATGGAAGAAATTGCATGAATCACCGTAGAATTCAGGACTGTTTTACGAAAGCTTTGTAACTTTTGCTGTATTTGGACGTACGTGTGCATTTTTAGGAAAAAAAAAATTCACGAGTTTTGAAGTATGGATATTCGTAAATTCAAACATAGAGAACATTCTTTGAGCCGGTTAGCACGGAATGCGTTTTTGTGATTGAAAATATTAGCATTGCAGTAGAACGGCGAAAAAATAACTACTTTTTTTTACATACGCCATGTACGAAAAGCTGCAAATAATGCGCAGCAAGTCCACTTTTCCAATGTTTTTCAATACTTTGAGAACTACTTTTATGGTTTGTAGTCACGTTCCGAACATTTTTAAAAACACGTCAAAAACAAGTTTTCTGTTTATTTGTTTCGTTTTTTTGTTTTTAACGTTCAGCGACTTACATCTTGCATTAAAAAAAAAAAAAAAAAAACAGGCATGGGCCCTTAGGAACTGAATTTTTTAAAAACAAAATACGCAAAAACGTTTTAAGCGTTCTAGTCGTTAATTTGCAAGAAAGCTGCGTTTTGACCGCGCCGAAATTGTAAACTTTTCAAGTTTACTCCGTTTAAACTACAAAAACTTAAATTTGTGTTTCTTTACGAAGTTATGTTGCGTTATTAAAGCGTAAAAATTTACTTTTTATGTGTTTTAGTCCTTATAATTTACCAGAATGCTGCAATTTTTTCTGCTTGAAAATGTCCACTTTTGAAGTTTTTGTTTCTGTGTAAACTCTAAAAACGTAAATTTGAGAAAACAGTGATGTTATGCAAGGACAAGTAGCGTTTCGTGTACAAAGCGACGTTGCGTTACTATAGTGTTATAACTACATTATAGCGTTTTAGTTTTTTTTCACGGATTTAAAAGTAAACAGTGATAGTTCATATGTTGGTGAATCAGACAACGCTGCTTGCTTGCTATATTGTTGCGTGCAACCATATATTAAAATGCAATATATGTTTATTTATTAATTAGTTTGTTTGTTTGTTTAAAACTAAAGTGAGAGGGAAGCTTATATGCACCAATATAAAAGTAAAAAGACGTAAAAATAACTGGTCGGTGAATCAGGGTTATGAATGGACGTATTGAAACAGACAGCTTAAACACTTTGTAAGAAGTCGCTCTGGTTTCCCAGTCCTGTTGTTTATCCGCTCTCTCTCATCACATGAGCAGATGTCATGGTCGACAGAGTTCTGCCATGCTGATGGCGTTGGTGTAAATATAAACGTGCTTTGTTAAACTGATGAGTGCCTGCAGATGTCAAAACTAATGCGTTCTGTAATTGTGTAAACGCACTAATCAGTTATGGCTTTTAACAATCCCTCCAGGTTTCAAACTCAATAAAATAAAAGTCAAATTGAGTTGAGGCCATTAAAGAATGAAGACACTTCAATTTGTTTTTTTATTAGAGGGGCCCGAGAATCAGTCTAATCGGCTTTAAATAGTCGTGCAGTGCTAATGCTTTGCTGGTAGGTCATGGTCAAGTAAAAAGAATAAAGAAAAAAATATATAAATAAATATATATATATATATATATATATATATATATATATATATATATATATATATATATATATATATATATATATACATACTATAAACACTAATTGTGAATATTTTTATAACTAATTGCCTATTATTAACATATTGGCTATTTATAACATATACTTGTAAAACATTTATTCATCATATTCTTTATCCGTAGTTCAAACCTGAATCCTAAACTTCACATCTGTCCTACAAATTATTAATGAGCGGCAAATTAGGATTTTGTTGAGGCAAAATTCAATAGTTAATGGTTCAATAATAGTGAGAACTAAACATACAAAAAAAAAAAGAGTTACAATTGATTTTTTTCCCATTACAGGTTTAAATTAATTTGTTTATTTCTACTCATTTATAGTATGTGTGTGTGTGTGTGTGTGTGTGTGTGTGTATCAGCTATACTTTTGTCAAATAGACTTTATATTATTAATTGTGTGTGTATATAGCAGGCATGAAATTTGCCTATATATATATATATATATATATATATATATATATATATATATATATATATATATATATATATATATATATATATTAGTATAAACTCAAAATTGTATATCTGCTGCCATACATTTTTAGCAGTCAAAGTCAGCTGTTGAGATAAAAAGTGTGAGTTTATATTCAAAAAAGCTGTCAATTTGCAGAAACACCCGATATATAACTGAAAGGTCCTGGAAGGCCACAAACTCCATCTCTACCACCCCACCGCCTGTGACCGACACAAATGAAGCGTCGCCCAAAGCTGGAAGAGATTATTCTCCTGTAGTTTCCAGCCTCTGATTGCCGAAGCATCAGCTCTTTTGGATGGCATACACCCTGACGCTCCGCACATGGGGCGATTAGGCAGTTGGAGACTCATGCCCGGGCAGATCCACTCCAAAGCGACCATTAACCCGCGTGGCCAGCGATACACCGCCCGTCTCCGTCTTTCAGACATGTGGGACAGTCAGCAGCCTCTCAAACCGGGCGCTGCAAAATATGCATCCCTGGAATGACAATACGAGAGTGTGGTCGCACCGCTGGACTTTCAACTGCTGCAGATCTCAGTAAACAGCCGGCCGTCAGGGAAACGAGGGCAAAAGACAGAAATGAAGGTTGTTATTTGGTGAAAATCTTGCCTTCTTGCCTTCTGTAGCCCTTCCAGTGAGGTATTATTAGATGCTTCGCTTCTGATTTGACTAAAAGACATATATAGACTCATTATATCATATTTTAATGACCTTTCTGCTGTGTTCATTTTGTTTTGTTTTTTTGTTGTTGTTTAGTCTATTACATTATAAAGGTGCCAATTTTTATTACTAAATAATACTACTTCACAACTAGACAAAATTACTTAATCACTCATGTATAATCGCTATATTTAAGCCGTTATAATACATTTTCAAATGTCTTTAATTATATTTAAAAATAATAAAATATAAATATTAATTTAATTTTTCAAGAAAAAGATAATAATAATAATAATAATAATAATAATAATAACATCTTAAAATAATTTTCCCAGTTTCATAGAGAAGGGCTTATCCTAAATCAGGATTAAGCCATAGTTTTTTTGTATTTTTAGTTTTTTTGTATTACTATTTTTTATTTTTGTAATTTTTTTATAAAGCAATATAAAGAAAAATAAAACATTACAGGTATTGTTTTAATATCAGTCAGTGCAAGTTTGTTTCATTTTAAACAGCTCAGATTAACATTTTAGCCTAGAACTAGGCTTAAACCGGGATTAAGTTGAAATATGTAAAAAAAGTAATAACCATCCTCGTAATTTTATATTTTATTTGTTTGTGTGTGAGTGCATAAATTATCAAAAAGGGAATCTGTGGTTATTATACATATATATATATATATATATATATATATATATATATATATATATATATATATATATATATATATATATATATATATACATATACACACACACACCAACATTTTTTTATAAATAATATATATATAGTAAAATAATAAAATGTTTTCCACACTGACAGTAAGAAATGTTCACCTAACAGCAAATCATCATATTAGAATCATTTCTGAAGCATAATGTGACACTGAAGACTGGAGTAAATTATTTTCATTCCCATCAAAATAGTTATTTGAAATGGAAATATTTTACAGTATTGCATTTTTTACTGTTTTTTTTTTTTTTTTGCTCAAATAAATGTGGCCTTGTTAACACACACATATATATATATATATATATATATATATATATATATATATATATATATATATATATATATATATATATATATATATATATATATTAACAGTAGTATATAGACCAAAACAAGTTAAAGTGTCTTTGTCAGTAACCAAATCAATAAAGTGAACGAGCACTAATGTAATACTGCATATAAGTGAACATAATGGCTTCATGGTTATATAGCGAGTGCTCAATAAATACTTTCATGGATGGCTCTCATCATATAATTTTTTGTTATGTCTAAGATTTCTGCCGCGATTTCTCGAATGTTTTTTTAACGTCAGGGACTTTCCACATTCTTTCATTCTAGATGTTTTGTGCTTGTGTCAGTGATATCTGTGGATAGCAATGTAAACACTAGTCACTTCACACTTTTCATCGGAATAAGAAACAGCTGTCGCTGCCATCAGCAGGGGGTACGGCTCTCCACTTCTCGTTCACGTTTCTTTTTTAAACTTTACAACGTGTAAAATCCACGTGAAAGGCAAGAGAGGGCAGGCAACTCGACTAGAAGTCGATAAAAGCGGCTAATGTTTATAGGGAACATGACATGGTCAGCGTTTAGTTTCATGTCAGAGAGCATCGGGAGACGGAAGGTTGTTGGATGTAAATCGGAATTGAGAAACGGATAATTGCGAGATTGTAAAATGTAAACTCAGAAAATGAATGCAGGAAGAGAGAAACGGCATTGAAGACGTAAACTTGTGCAGAACTGTGAGAAATCGGTGCGATGTTAACTCAGAGTTGTGAGGGAAAAAAACTAAGAAATGCAAAATATTAATCAGAATTGAGAGAAATAAACAGAATTTTGAGACGTCAACTCGCAAATGAGAAATAGGGGACAAATAAATAATGAATTTCTAGATATGAATCAGAGCTGTGAGATGTAAACTCATAATTACAAGAAATAATTACTGCGTACTGCAATATTCCAACTCATAAATGCAAGAAAATAAACTGAGATTTGCGAGACGTAAACTTTACAAATTTTTAGTTTGTTTCTCGTAATTGCCAGAAACAAACTAAAAATTACAAGAAATAAAGTCGGAATTGGGAGATGCAGATAGCTCAGAATGTTGTAACCAGAAATGCATGAAGTAAACAGAAATTTGCGAGATGCAATCAGGGAATGCGTAAATGGAAATTGAAATTGCGAAAAATGAATACAAAAATTGCCAGATACAGTCAGAATTTCGAAATAATAGCTCATAATTGGAAAAAAAAAATTTGAAACGAGATTTGCAAGACGTGAATTCAGAATTGCGAGAAAAAGAAAATGCGAGAAATAAACTCTGTTTTAAGATGTGCGTTTATAATTAAAAAGAAAAAATTGTAAATTGCGGAAATAAACTGAATTATAGAAATGAAGTCAATAGTAAACTATAGATATAAAGTCAGAATTACAAGAAATAAACTGAGAATTGTAAGATGCATATTTAGAAACCTCAGAATAAAAAATAAAGTGAAAAATTGGCGTCCATAAGAGAGAAACGTGTTAATAATCGACGCTTGTTGTAGAAATTAAACTGTCAATTTTTACTATAGAGTAAATCAAACTCTTTTACATGCCGTTAATGTCCTAAATCGATTAACTTCAGGCAAAAAAAAAGCTAAATTGTCCTTGAGCATTTCTTGGAAATTGTAGAAGAATCCGTCGATTAAATTGATTCGATTTGCTGATAACAACAACCAGAAACACCCCGCGGTACCTCAACTCTCCACATCTGTAAAAGTTTACACGAATGTGCCATTTCACAATTCGATCAATTAAATCTCAGCCGTCCAAGCTGCGTTTTTTTTTTTGCATTTGTTTCATAACTCCTGGAATCCGAGGCCAAAACTCACAGGAACCCAACAGAAAGCCGTACGTGATAAACAGCTTTCCGAAAGCCAGGATACACAACTCTCGGAGACTAAACGCTGGAAAATATCAATTCCGATCAAAAAAGGTACAGCTTCGTCTCAACGACAGGCTGGAAAATACAAACACACGTGCGCTGGTGTTCAAAGCGGTTGTGATTCATCTTCACGTGGGTATGATTTTTAGCGGCAGGTCTGGCTTGATGAAGATGATGAAACGTTCAGAGCTTGCGCAAGGCTTTGTTTCGATGATTAGCAGATATTCGCGTCCAGTTCGGAACCGAAAATGAAGAGCTAAAATGCTAAAATGCATCATTATCGTTCGAGCGCACTATTAGAGGTTTCTTTAGTAAGTCTGAAGTACATGTTATATATTCCCTGTCATCATAACTCATATTCTCCCGCTTGGAGGTTTTTTTGCTGTGCCATTAATATCGCGAGTCCAAAATCAAAGCTCAAGTATGTTGTCTCATTGACTAACAGATATTTATGTCCATCAAGAACCATTATATTTATTATATGACATGGAAATGTGGTTGTAGCTGACAGGCTCGTGGTCTGAGAGGTTGTGGTTGAAAGTGAAACCAGTGTACGGATGTCAGTTTGTTTAGCGAGTTTCCAATAGACTGTAGCTGAATTATGATCGTGGCACTTGAGTTTCCAGAATATGAGAGAGCGCTGCAGTCCGGTTCATTTCAGTAATGGTGCTTCACAAAGATGCAGATTCACTCATTTTAAAGTGATTGGCTCTAGCTTTACTATCTAAATAAATAGATATTTAAAAAAACAAAAAAAAATTTATTAATGAAAAAAAAAAAAAAAAATAAATATATATATATATATATATATATATATATATATATATATATATATATATATATATATATATATATATATAATTTATTGTGAAACATTTCCAATTATTCTTTAATATCAAACCATCCGTGAACAGCCATTATTAAAAACATATTATATAATATAGTGAATTTAGATATGTATAATAATAATAATAATAATAATAATAATAATAATATAATTATAGATATTTATAAAAAATAAATATAGTGTAATAAACATATGCTATTTCAATTTATTGCATTTTTAGCCAGACACAAAAAAATAAATCAATTCATGAATTAATTAAATATTAAAATATAGATTTATTTTTGATGATTTAACATTTTCAATTAGCCTGTAAATTTATCTATATTTTATTTAGCAAAAACCCATTTTAAAATCAAATATAATTTATTTTACAACATTTACAATTGTTCTGTTATTTTACCTCTAATGTGAATTTTTAAATGCCTCAAATGTAAGAAGTTATTAAATTATTATTACTTTTTTAAAACAAAACAAAAATGCATTATATCTTACAAAATATATATATATATATATTATTTTACTCTTGTCCCAAACCTAGACTATCAATATGAAATTAATCACAAAAAGAGCTGCTTATAAAATCTCTAAAGAAATCTGGAAATATAATTTCTGAACAATATATTGAACTGTGCAACTTTTCTTATTAGTCTGTAAATTATAAAATGTGAAGGTTGTGTATGCAACCATTAGCATTGAAATTAAACAAACAAAGCTTGACAGTTTATTTTAAAAACCTTGGTGTTGTAAATTACATTTTTAACATTTTTAACATTTAAAATTTCCATTTGTACAATATGACACAATACATAATCAAAATAAACCTTAAGTGTAGTTTTTATATATACATATATATACACACACACATATATATATATATATATATATATATATATATATATATATATATATATATAACCATTTTCTCCATCACGCAATTGCTGTTTCTGGCCATAGAGAAACGCCATATATACTCATAAAGAACCTCCACATTAGCATTTTTAATTAAGCATGGTGATTAATTGCCATGGGAGTTGCCCACTGCAGGCAAGTGATTTTCACGCCTGTACGGTTCCCAGTTTGATCTCTAAGACGATTTGACTTGCGTTGTAGGAGATTATACAGTATGGCACATATGAAAAATGTTCCAGACATTTTCCTATTTTAAGATCATAGATGTGGGTGAAGGGTGACAGATTGGAGGGATCTGGTGCTGGATTGTATATACAAATTTAACCGAAGGCCTCGCACACAGAGCTGTCAAATACAACCCGGCATCACGGTACCAAATGTAAGCAACGTTTCTTTTTTTTTCACTTTTTCTTCGGTAATGGCAGCCAGGGATGGAGGCTTTTTGAGCCATTGTGTGTTTTTCCTTCAAACCTGAGTGATACCTTCACAATGAGCGTTTCGAAAGCTCTGTCGAGGGCCGCCGTGGGCAGTTCCATTGCCTGAAGGCTTCGCGTTAACAATTAATCTTCCTCGGAAAAAGGTGTTAAGAAGTCACAGCTGCCGAAACGGTCCCTTACTCTATTTACTTTTGGCAAGCAGATCTGTTTTTATGCGCCTCGCTAATTAATTTTAGATCGAATACATTGGTTATGCATAATTTATGCTCTGAGCCCATGGCTACCGGTGTTGTACAAATATACAAATTCCATGCTAAATTACGAACCGCTTTGAAAGAAAGCGTGCACCTTTGGCTGGCTTTGAACGCTGGAGCGGTTTCCAGCGGTTTCCAGTCCCGTCAGTCTAAAGTAAACAAACACAGTCAAGCCTCGCCTGTACAGATCGTTACGTTTCGCGCAAAGAAAAAAAGAAGTATGTAAACTGCACTGTGAAAATTCGTTTAGCCCAAACCGAATGTTGTCAGAAGTTGCAGTAGATTAAAAATGTATTTTGCGCGATATAAATTCGCAAGCGCGCGACTACGCGAGTCCTAATCGCAAGATAGAAATTCGAAGAAATAAAAATCACAATTGCGAGATAAATTTGCTATTGCGGTAAAGTCGCATTGTAATAAATAAGCTCAAAATCGTAATTATTTGCACTTAAAATGATAATAAATAATATAAAAATGTCACATTTACCAAACCACATTGCGTCAATCCCAGTCAAACTATTATTAACAGTATTTCTACATAAATTCAACTTAATATTTTATAGCATCGTGCTACATAGGACAGTTCATGAGATTAAGGCAACGCTTTATGTTAGGGTTCTGTTAACTAGTTTTGGGGGTAAGTTACATAACAATATTACTTTTAAGTAACTAGTAAATATCTGAGTTACTTTTTCAAAAAAGTAATGACTTACGGAAGTACAAAGAACTTTTGTGCTGTGAACATTATGCTACTGTACTGTATCAGTTCCTTCAGAAAGCTATCGTAGCTTCAGAAGCCTTTGGAGTTCGTATACAGGTACCGAACGATATTGTTAGTGATGTCGGCAGAACTATTCTGTTAAATAGCTGCTGTGCCAACCTATAGGTCATGGGTTCAAACCCCTGAGGATGGCGACCCATGAACTGTAGAGTTGTTGAGTTCCATGACTCCCACTGTGCCCCTGAGCGAGACACTTAACCTCAATCTGCTCCAGGGAATAGTCTTTATTGTAAGAGAACTGTATGACGTTCAGGACAAAACAGCATCTGCTAGATGACGAATAAATAAATAGATCATAGATTAGATTTTTAATAGTCACCCAGCTGATAACTCTGATTACAAAAGGCAAATGCTGCATTCAGAATTCGAGCTATTGAAAGTGACAGTATGAAGATCGACGCATATATTATTTATATAGAAACCAGAGAGGCTGTATTCATCGCAGGTCGGGTTTCTCGGGTCCTGTGTCAATAAGAATAATATGAATGCAATACGCTCTTGTTTTAGCATTTGATTTGGAAGTCGTTGATAGACCTTTAAACCTTCTGACCTCTCATTTCACAAGACAAGCTAGCTGAGGATTAGCTGAACGTGTGATGTGGCTTACGGGAAACCCAAAGAACATATTCAACATCCGTTCCAGGCCTGGTTTTATTTTCTGTTGATTTGTATGAGTGTTCAAAAGAGCCATTTTATGGATTTATGGCCCTTCGGAGAAACAGTGGGTAAAGGAACCATTTTATTGAGGAACTAAAATATGGTTTCTTGGATGATTATTCTATGGTTACCAAGAAAATCACAAAACAACATTGAAATAACAACCACCAACTAAAAATTTGGCATCTGTGTGCACATCTAAATAATATTATAGACCACGGCATCTGTTTGTTATATAGCGTTTCCCAAAAATAGGGTTAGCTAACTAGGGTTGGTTATGATGGAACTTTTGGGGAAACACACCCCTGGGTGGATATCGATCAGGGATTGCTATGTGTCATTAAAGTTTTCTGTTTTTAATGCGTTGCTAGCTGTTTCTAGCTTGTTCTGGGGTTTAAGGGATTTATGCAGCATTAAGGTTCTCTGGATGTTTGCTAACAGTTGCTAACTTTTCTCAGCATTTACTGTGTGGCGCTTGAAAAACACTGTAAGGTCTTTATATGTTAAAATGAAACAATATGTTATTGTCTTCTTTCTTGAGCCATTTGTTTTTTAATCAGTTTAATTAGTTTTTACATATAAACATATGATTTACATATGATTACATGTAAAGCTAGTTGACGTCACTGTTATGATCTATTTATTGTTAGGGAAATATAAAAAATGTTTAGCGTGATAGCAGATGTTTTTTTTGTGCGTGATAGCAGTTGTTAGCTTGTTTTGTGTGGTTTTTAGCATGATAGCAGTTGTTTTTTGTGCGTGATAGCAGTTGCTAGTTTGTTTTGTGTGGTTTTTAGCGTTATAGCAGCTATTATGTTTTATGTGATAGCCGTCGCTAGTTTGTTTTGGGTGTTTTTTAGCATGATAGTAGTTGCTAGCTTGTTTTGTGTGTTTTTTAGCATTATAGCAGTTATTATTTTTTATGCGATAGCAGTTGTTAGCTTGTTTTGTGTGTTTTTTTGAGTAATAGTTGTTTTTTTGCATGCTAGCAGTTGTTAGCTTGTTTTGTGTGGTTTTTAGCATGATAGCAGTTGTTTTTTGTGCGTGATAGCAGTTGCTAGTTTGTTTTGTGTGGTTTTTAGCGTTATAGCAGCTATTATGTTTTATGTGATAGCCGTCGCTAGTTTGTTTTGGGTGTTTTTAGCATGATAGTAGTTGCTAGCTTGTTCTGTGTGTTTTTTAGCATTATAGCAGTTATTATTTTTATGCGATAGCAGTTGTTAGCTTGTTTTGCGCGGTTTTTTGAGTAATAGTTGTTTTTGTGCATGCTAGCAGTTGTTAGCTTGTTTTGTGTGGCTTTTAGCGTGATAGCAGTTGTTTTTTGTGCGAGCTAGCAGTAGTTAGCTTGTTTGTGTGTTTTTTTAAAGTAATAGCAGTTATTATTTTTATGTGATAGCCGTTGCTAGCTTGTTCTGTGTGGTTGTCAGGGCTTACTTTGTGGAGCTAGTTTTCGAAACTTTTTTTTGTGTGATAGCAGTTGCTTGTTCTGTGTGGTTGCCAGGGCTTTCTATGTGGTGATAAGGTTTTCTGAGACTGAGGATTTCTATGCTGTATTTAGGTGTCTTGTTTTCTATGCTCTCCTCAAGACTATGTAATTAAAACATTTATCTGATCTTTTGGAAAACACTCTTTTCCTATATAATCTGCACAATTCTAAGTGTTATTTATATGAGTAAAACAAATGTTTAATACGTAATGTTAGAAGTTCATTCATACCTTAAGCTCAAAGTATAGCGTTAGTTAGCATACACTGCTAATAATGGACTGTCAGCTGTGTAGAGTGCTGGTTGATCTTTTAAAAAAAAAAAAAAAGAAAAGAGATAAAAATAGAATGTCCCAGATGGAAATAAAGAAAGCAAAGATCTCTGTGGTCAAATGTTACGGTCAAATAAAACAATATTTTCTCATGGTCTTTGTTACTGTAACCTCAGGCTACGTTACAGCCACAGTTACAATAATAGGAAACTGCAGATATGTGTAAAGTTTGAGAGACGTGCATAAACAGACAAAGAGAAAGATGGGCAGAGATACACAGAAAAAGAGAAAGAAGGTTAAAAATGTGAGAGAGACCAACATTCCCAAGCTAGCTTGGCTAATTGCAGTGGATTGGAACCAGATGTGGAGACAAAGTGACGTGATCTGACCAGACCTTGAAGGTCCTGGTGGTTTGAAAGGAAATGGGGAGAAGATGAAGTTGAGTGCCTTTTAATCTTTAGGGGTTTTTTTTTTGCTTCAGCATTTAGTTTTTATCTGGTAGAACTGTGGTTTTATAACAAACCTTTATATTGAAATATTGGTTGACTTATTGTAAATATAAAAAGTCGGTCATTTTCGCGCTGTTCACGCTGCATCGCAGAATTTTGCGCGAATTTGGATCAAACACATTACAAAACAAATGAAAATTTCATTAAGTATATCACTGTCCTGTTTGTCTTATATCCGTGGCAGTTTGACAATAATCACTCTCACGGCTGATTGAACAACAAGCACCGTGACAGGTTGTGTGTTGTAAGAAGAAGCAAAAAAAAAAATCAGCTTCCCTTTCGATGTTAATTAATTCTGTCGAAATGACAAAGCAGCTAATTAATTCATAATTGCAACTATCTTTTGGCAATTTGCTGTCACTGATAATCATGTGCACTCCAAATTAAAAGTCCTGCTCTTCTAAGTTCAGGAGGCCACGGCGATTTTAGTTTAACCACAACTGGGCGGTGAAGTCAATTCCTGCGCCAATTAAAATATGTAACTGACATTGCATGCACGTTTGCCCTCACCCAGTTTATTTTTTTTGTCTTTAGTGTCAGAATGAAGCATATTCGTTGCTACTAAAAAAGGAGGCGTTTGTGTCATAAGTCATGTGTAAGTGTGTAGTATATCATGACATTTTCTGCACATGGCCACGAACACATGGTTGAAACACACGTCGTGCAGCCATGAATAGCCCACCATTACCACTGTGACAGGACCACATCCAACAGATGACAAAACCAAGCAGCCTTCCAACAGCCTTTATATTTAATGACATCAAACTTTGAATGATCTTCAAACGGCTCAGAATCGTTTCACTGATTTACAACTGCATGAGGATAATTGCTCTAAAAGGCTGATGCGTTGTAAGATTTCACCTCAAATGTCTGTGAAAAACCTTTGGTTCTGTCACAATTTGCATACTGCACATTCTGTATGAGATATGAGATTAAAATCAGCAAATCCTAAATCAAACTAAGCTAAAAAACACATCAAAGATTAGCAAAGTCTTACTTTTAGGATTTAAAGAACCAGAAGTGAGTATTTAAAGATATATATATATTAAAGATATATATATATATATACACAGCACTTGTGACAATATTATATACGTATGTATACTTAAGTTCACTTAAGTCTTCTTTTTAAAAAGTGCATTTAGTAATAATGTCAAATTAACTTTTAACTATTTTAAAGGTCCTTTTTAAGTTATATTTAAACCTCTAAAGAATATGTGTGTGTATATGTACATTGTGATTTTTGTTTGTCACATGCAAATTAATTTCAGCATAAATTAATAAATAAAAAATTGTGCGTTGTAATTGTAAGCCTGTGGCTATTTTGATATAGCCCTTAAAATCACAGGAACCTCAATTTTTGTGATATTTAAATTTGGAACATGATGTAGACATAGATATTGCTTGAATTTTATGACAATTTTAGATTTTAGTAAAATGTGTATTTTATATAAAAACATATAATATAAAAAATATATTTATATATTATGTAAAAATGTAGTCATAGTAATAATAAAATCATATATATATATATATATATATATTAGTATATATATATATATATATATATATATATTAGTTCCAGAATAAATCCTCTCTACAGTGTGCTAGAGTGTACTTCTCTTTCACAAAAGAAGCACCATCCCTACTACAAAAACATTCCTTATTAATCAGCATATTTGTAACATAATTGATTTTAACATAGCTAAATTTAGCTACATGCTAACGATAACGCACTACCACAAACAGCGCACAAAAGGGGCTCCATGGCATCATGCAGCTATTTTCAGATGATTTGTGCTCAGTATTCCACATTAAAAGAAGCAAATATGTACTTTCCAGTCACCGCTGAACCGTTAGCATGTAGCATAAGCAAGCTAATTGGCCGGTTTTCCAACCTGTGGACGGACTGAAGGCTAAGCGCTAGAAACTAGGTGAGGGAGGCTCGTAGCCTCAAGTTACCTTCAAACCTGACCCTTTTCCACTGGAAGGTTTTTGGTACAGTTTCCGAGGGAAGCCGCAGCCGCTGGCTGCCGTGTGATTTGTGATTAGGGGGAGGTTCAAAGCGGATTTAATCTGGCCTCGGGCCTGTCATTTCATAATTATGTTCTGTCCCGAGGGAGCACCCCCAAAGTGACAAGCGTGCCGCTCGCAGTCTTTTACCAGGCCAAGCCAGACTATTGAGCTTTGCTTTAACTGTGAAGATGGCCTTCTTTTGCGAAAGCCTATTCCCAGAGATCCCGTGACACAGGGAGCAGCCCCACATTTCACACAGGCACCTGTTCTCCAACCTACTTTAATCCTAAAGCTAATAACGCGCAAAGAAAATCAATGGAAGCCAGTCGAAAGCGCTCCTAATCCTTCTACCCCTATATAAATGCTAATGGTGTCCCTATATATGTTTTACAAGGCAAACTGTTTGCAAATGAGGTGATTTATTTGGACAGGGAACATTTATGGACAAGATTCGCTTTTCCGAGACACAGTGCACAGTAAATCTTTGAGGCGCGGAAAACGCTAAGCAGATGTCTGCAGTATCATTGCGTTTTGCCATTGGATTATATAGATTATTGCGCGTATCTGTTTAGTCTGGTTTTAACTGGATTTAAATGGAGAAAATGACAACAGTTGGTATGGGGGACGGGTTTGGAAGAATGAATCAAGAAAAAAAAATGTTCGGGTCAGGTTACAGTAATTAAATGCGATTAATAATTTTTGCATAAAGAGAATTAAGTTAAATAAATAAGTATAAAAGAATAACAAGAATAAACAAACTAATAAGCATAAAATAATAAATATAAATAAAATAATAATAGTGTGAAATAAATTAAACTAATAATAAATCTAAATATTGTATGTATACACTTAAAAATAGTCTCATAAGGCAAAAAGGCTTCATTTCATTTGTGTAAATAAATAAATATATTAAATAAATAAATATATATAAATAAATATATATATAAATATAAATAAATATAAATATATGGATATATAAAATTCGAAATCTCAAAATAATATTTTAAATATTAGAATCTAATTTATTATATTATGTATATTATTTTTATGACAACTCAGCATAATTCTAAAAGGATTAAAAAAATGTATTACATAAAAAAAAAAAAGCCATAAGAATAATACATTTATAACAGCTATGTTACTACGTAAAAATGTATAAATATTAATCTTAATGTTATGGATGATTTGTAAATGTTATCTATCTATCTATCTATCTATCTATCTATCTATCTATCTATCTATCTATCTATCTAATGCTTTCACCATTTATGTCAATTTACTTCATCTATTCTTTTTCTCTTCATAAGGAGAATGAAGCTTATGATCAGTATATTTTCATATTTGTTTATGCATTATTTTATAACAGTTAAGAACATTTAGATGAATAACTAAATACATAACAAATAAATAAATCATTTCAAGCTCATGACTTTTTCACTGACGTGACGGATGCGGTACACGTTGACTTTTTGGCTGATTTTAACCAGAGATTATCACAGTAAGGTCTTAATTCAATCCAGCCGGGCATTCCTCTTTAAATTAAACCAATCGTTCACGTTTAACTCTGTCCCTCGAAATCGTCTAATGAAATATTGTCTCGAATTCCCGGCCTGTTTTTGAAGTCCCCAGTTTCTTTCACCAAAATATGTTGTTCCCAGCAATAAAAACCACATCGTCCCATTCTCCCAGTCTCTATTTACATTCGCAGAGGCTGTTTTAATTTCTAATTATGCTGTAATATACACCCCATCAGCGGGGCTTTAAACATAATTCTCAGTGAAAAATCATTACATTTGGCCCAACTGAGGGCCGACGGTAATTGTTGCAAACTAGCTCGAGTTCTTTGGAGACAGTATTTCTTTGCGGGACATTTGTTTTTCGTGTCACATTTTAATTAATTACCTCATTTAATCACATTCCGTCTTGAGAACGGTAATCCGCAGACGTCGGCAAAGCGAGGGTCGGCGGGTCGCGTGTAACACCCCGGAGGATGTCGAATAAGCGGCGTATTACATCACCCGGAGCCCGCGCGCTAATATCGCCCGGGTCAAAGGTCAAATCTGGCTCGCTTGCTTTGCCGGTGACATGAAACAGGGGCAAATCACGTCCCTTCAGTTGAATCTGATAAAGCTCCGCTCTGGAGATATTGGCTTTGACTGACAGAACAGCTGCTGCGCGCGGTTTGACCGGCGGCTAATTAAAATAAACTCTTCAGTTAAAATGTTCATTTCCGACCAAAATGCGACGTCTGTCCAGCGTCCGTCTGGCGTTATGTAGTGTCTGGTGGGATATAATACGATGTTACGCATGATGCAATTTGATATATGATATGATATAATACAATGCAATACAATGATGAAATATGATAAAATACAATACGATATTGCCAACATATCATATAAATATATGCAATGCAATGTGATGATAACTATGACATGATATGATTCAATACAATGATGAAATATGATAAAATACAATATAATACGATATGTATGGTGCAGTGCATATATGATACGAAATAATGATACAATGTGATACAATATATTAATACAATACTATACGATATATGATGTGATGATATTGATATCAATATATAATAATATGATACTGTATGTTTAGATACAATGATGTGATATATGATTTGACACAATATGATACGATATATTACGTGATACAATATATGACGATAAATAATATGATATATGATAGGATGTAATGAAATTATACTATGATATGATATATGATATAATATATGATATACGATATAGTACTTCAAATAAAATTAGATTTTAAACCTGGACAGTCAGCAACTGCCTAGCAACCACCTAGCAACCCACAACTCCACAACTGCATAGCAACACCATTTAGAACAGCTTAGCAACAGCCTAGCAACCACCCCCGTCTCCAGCAACCCCCATAACGACCACATATTGGATATTATCGTGGCAGCAACTCATGTTTTCCTTTTAAAAAAAGTTTGAAAAAAATCTACTCTGAATTGTTTCGCGGTCCACGCAGCTGTTTTCTTACAAGCGCAAATGTGCGAACATCCGAAACGTTTAGTCGCAGCCAAAGTTGACCGCTTTTCGCCAAAATGGTGTCAAGATGTAATTTCACACATTTAGGGCTGCTCGTCGTGTTTTTTGTGCTCTTGCCAGGGCGAGCGCTCAGCTTAGCGCCGGGTTCTGACGGAAGATGTTTAGCTGGACTCTTCTTCTCTGGTGTCGTGTTTCTCTGTCGAGGCACATGTGATGACAAAGTAGGTTTAACCCCGGTGCCAGCGAGCAGCCATGAAATCAATGTAAATTCACATAAAGCCCAAAGGAGCCCAGAGACAGATGAGGCGGCATCACGTATATTAGTTTTAAGGATATCGCTGCCAGAACTACAAAGTGCATCCTATACGCCTACAGAAAATATTCGTAAAAAGTACAAACCGTTTCCATGAAAAACAATAAATAAATAAATAAAAGCTCTTCTGAATAAACTTTCTGTTCATTAAAGAAAATATAGTTTTGTCAAAAAATGTTTTTCGCGAACTAAATCGGCCAAATATATCAAAATATATCAATACAAAATAAAGTTGTAATAATATTTCACAATATTGCGTGTTTTTACTATTTGATGTTGCTTGATTTCACTTCATATCGCTTTATTTTACATTATATAAATCATCACATTATCAATATAATTGTTACTGCTGACAAATTATTAACAGTGATTAATTGCGTTTTTATTTATATAATATATCTGTGTGTACTGTGTATATTTATTATCAAGCATACATTCAGTGTATATATTGAAAATATTATATATTAATGTGTAATTATATTTTATATAATTATATATAAATGTAACATTTTCTTAAATATATACTGTATGTGTGTTTTATATATATATATATATATATATATATATATATATATATATATATATATATATATATATATAAACAAAATAATATGCACATTACAAACAAAAGGTTTTGTTTTGGATGTGATTTAATCGCGATTAATAGTTTGACGGCACTAATAATTATTCATATAAAGAAATTAAAAATAAATGAATCGTTATATTTGTAATGGTGCCGAAAATGAATTAAGAAAAATAAATAGATTTTACAAAAACGTAACAAACATGGATAGATAGATAGATAGATAGATAGATAGATAGATAGATAGATAGATAGATAGATAGATAGATAGATAGATAGATATTGTAATAAAGAAACAGCTAAATAATATCGCAGATTCAATATTTATGTATGCATGCATTTTTTTTTACATTAAATAATTCCAAATCCAGCACTTTTCATATTAACTGCAAACAAACTGCTTTCTTGTTGGTTAAATTTATGCACGCATACTGAAATAATACAATTCCTTTCTTTAATTTTACAGCCACAAGGCCGTATCTCATCCCTGATCTCTGGTCCTGTAATAAAGTCTTTTGAGGTTCAAAGCTTTTCTAAAGAAGCGCATGAACAGGGAAGAGCTTTATTCATCTATGTTTTACTAGCAGTCATGTAATGCCCGTTAAATGCACTATATTCTTTATGCCGCATTCCAAGACGCCGAGATTTGAGGCCTGACTCTTACATTTGCCCTCCTCACCCGTTACGATTTATAGAGGCTCTTAGTTAACCGAGGTTGAATGAGCATTGTGAGATAGCTGCACAATAACAGACAAAGCAACAAAGGCTTCTTTTAGCCGGAATAAAACGCAGAAGAAATCTGTCTCTTCGGCCCATATGGGCGAAGAGCTTAGTGAATGGAGCCGTTGAGAAGGAGCCCTGCAGAGATCCTCACGAGGAGCAGACGCACCACGCTGTATCCGAGGCGAAGCGTCTGGGCAAGAGGGAAAAGATCCAGTGTTATGGGTCAGAGTTCACGCCCGGTGATGAATGAGCAAATAAATATGTGTCCTCGTATCACGTCTTGGAGCGCGGCGTTGCGTTTCACATTCCACAGGACCGGAGCGGCTCTCACGCTGGGACCGCAGGGCCACTGATGAGGCACATGCTGGACCATCTGACAGGTCAGAGGTCACCGCGCTGATGAAATATTCAACATAACGGACACTGTGATGGACCGTGGCAAATTTTTCATATGTTCATTGGAGCAGTACCAATAATTTACAGCCAAGGAATGTGTGGGAAATACTGGGATTCATTTCTAAAATAATTCTACAGCTAAATAAACAAAACAAGTGTCCCAGCGTGCTTGGATTCACTCTTGTGATAAATAATATAATTTTGTAGTTGTACTATTAGTATAATATTATTGTCAATATGTTTTAACAAAAAAACAAAACAAAAAAAAAAAAAAAAAAAAAAAAAAAAAAAACAAAAAAAAAAAAAAAAAAAAAAAAAAAAAAAAAAAATATATATATATATATATATATATATATATATATATATATATATATATATATATATATATATATATATATAATGATTAGAATTAAAAATACAAATATAATTAAAATAACCAATATATTATATTATGGTTTACATACATTATTATTATTAATTTTATTAATACCATTCATTATTTAACATATTAATAATTTTACAAACTGTCAATAGAGTCAAATTTTTTGTCTCTACGTTACTGTAATTACGGTATCTACCTGTAGGCTAACTTGCTAAATGCTTACCATGCTAGCCAGCCAACTCTTCACTCCCCATCACATAGCAAGCCTGTTTCCACAAAATTCCCCCGAATATCCTCTGAAAAAAAAACCAAAAAAACAAGTTTACCTTCTGAATGTTATCGTATAATTTGCAGCTCGACCTCACATTGAGTTTGGGTTTCATTGTCTTTATTTAGATGATCTTCAACGCATCCTGGTGAGGCTAAAGGTCTCGCTGTGGTTGCGAGAACATCGACCTTGGAGCCCCTCATGTCCCTGGTGTTTACCAGTCCGGCAGAGAAGTGGCTAACGCTAGCAGAGCCACTAAACATGCCTAGAATGGACTCGGACGCGTTGGAGAGCAGCAGCCAGAGGCTGAACAAGGAATTAGGGACCTGCAACAACTTAATTACCGCTCCGCCAACGGGGAAGAAAACCAAAGGAAATGATACCAGAGCTTCCAGCAAGCTCATCTCTAATCCCACAACGTCTCTGTATTTCCAAGTTGGATGTTCGAAAGCTTTGGTGGGTAATTATTCAAGACAAGCCAGACAGACTTTAACATAACTGAGACTTATTGTGATGACTCTGGAAAACTTTGAACTTTTCCAGTGATTTAATCTTGGAGGGCAAAACTCCCAGGGACAAAGCGGCCTTATTTACAGATAATTGGCTGCATTTTCAATGTGTTGCGAACATACACTGGGGTGTGAAACACAGGCGCAAAATACATCAGTGCAAAGTTAAAAAAGATAACTTTATAATGAACTCTTTTATAATAAGTATGCAAAATAAATGCAGTCGCGTATGGTATTGTGTATTAGCAGAAAATGTGTAGGTAAGTCATTTTTCTTAAATAATGACAATGTGACAATTCCGTTCCATTCTGCGCAGATCCAAGCCGGCCAGTCTGTAAGCGGTATCGTTTTCCCACTGCGGGGCTGATAATGGATTCAAATCAAATGCGACAGACATTGCTGATGTTTACATATGATAGCTGTAAATAACGCCGCTTTATTATTTAGGATGATCCGAAATTTTGTAACATTTTATTGCTAATTTGTGTTTACATTGCTTAAATAACGCACTTAGCAAGCTACTAAGAAACTAGCAGCCGGGTAACAAACAAGTGACTGATTGCTAGGTGGTTACTGAAATGTTGCTAGCCAGTTGCTGGGATGGTTGATGCTTTGGAGTGGTTACTAGGATGTTTTGGCTGGTTGTTTAAATGGTTGCTAGGTGGATATTTAGATGATATAGTTGGTTGTTGGAATGGTTGAGAATTGTATAGGTAATAACTAGAATGTTCCTTTTGTATGCCAGTTACTAAAGTTGGTTACTAAGGTATTTTGTGTGGTTGAAAGGCTGTTGTTAGGAGGTTGATAAGGAATTGCTAGAATGTCTTGGTCATTGGAAAGCAGTTTCTACACTGTCTGAATGGTTACTAGGGAGTTTCTAGGGTGCCAGGCACATTCTAGAAAATTGGGGTGTTTCTAAGTTGTATAAAAAGTACTTATTTATGTAGCCCATCATAACATCTTAGTAAAATCTGCCCTACAGACCAAATGATGACATTTTCCTTACAGAATGTTCTGGTTTAGCTGCATGGATGCCATGTAAGGTGATGGAGAAGCTTTCCCCGGTTCAGATTTATAAAATACTTTCTCTCGAAGTAGCCGATCATGAGTGTACTCGCACTTTGACGCACCTACACTGTTGACTTCAGATCAAACGGCTTAAAAATACTTTTGTTGCGAACATAAAGAACATGTTGTAGGAGAATGAGAGGGTGACTGTTCCTGGGCTTCCTTTGGAGAGCATGGGGGAGCGTAGGAGGACTTCGAAAGTCATCAAAAATCCTGGGGGCAGTATACTGTGCTTATTTTCCAAGACTTGGAGCTGCCAATTTGGTATAGCCTGTGGGAAGTGTTTCCATCCCTATTTTTTTTCCAATCTTAAAAGTGAAATCACCTGGGATGTAATTAATTAATTAGAATCAGCCCGTGCAGTGGGGGTTTGCACATGTGTTTTGGAGAGCTCTGTGGTCTTTCTGTTCTGGGTGATTGGGATTAATAACGAGGGCCAATTTGAAATCGAAATCGGAGTGCTTAATAGGCGGAGTAGAGGGGCCATGCTTCCCGGACCACTGCAACAAAAAGAGCTTTTGTGTCTGTGCGCTATACTGTACCCTAATGTCTTCATATAAGCATGAGAAACGATTACCAAGGATCATCTTTCCATAAACGGCTATTTATGATCTATGAAAAGTCCTTTGAAAGTAACCTGGTATCTCCTTTTGTCTGAAAACTCTTGAATGAAACATCATAATTTAGCTGATTTAATATTACTTTATGGATGGTATGCATAATATAGTGCTTCATAAACAGAATCCATCAACTCACAATAGGATGTTGCGCTTTAGGCGAAAAAAAGTGCTATCAAAATGCAAATGACGTCGTTGGAGGGCTTATATGAATGCAAACTGAAAGTCGCTGTGAAGTAGATTAACACTATAAACAACTTTGGCAGAGAGAAAAAAACTTGCTTCATTTTCAGACAATGTGGTAGACGCAGTCAAATAGCTTTGAAAGCCAAAAATAAATGTTTAAAAAATGCTAGTTGCTAGTTGCTTACTAGTGTGTTCACGATGGTTTGCGTGGTTGGTAGGAAGTATGTTTGGGGGTTTATTAAGTGCTCTTCGGATGTTAAGGTTGTTTTTTTTTTTCGAAGCAGTTACTGGGTTGTTCTCTTTGATGTCTACTAATAGGCTTTTAGCAATTAAATGGCAGATACTAGGATATCTAAATGTTTGCTAAGTGGATGCTAAGATATTCTGGGTGGTTGCTTGGTTGGTGTGTATGGTTAGGATATTTAGATGTTTGGTAGGTGGTTATTAATATGTGCTGGGTGGTTGAAAAGCAGTTGCTAAGATGTTCGGGTGTTTGCTTAGCAGTTACTAGGATGTGTAAATGGTTGCAAAAAAATGCTAGGATGTTTGCATGTTGGGCTTTTAGCTAAGTGGATGAGTTGGATAGTCAGTTGCTAAGACACAGCTATATTTATTTATTATTATTATTATTATTACATACAAACTGACAGGTTTTTTTTTCAGATTCACCCACCTAGTTACTGCACATATGGTCTTCACCTCAGATTAGCATTGAGTTACATTCCAACAACAGCTGATTATAGATGATTATAAGAGGCGGTTGTATTTGTGTGAGGTCTATTGATAGTGAAGATGGCTATTCATCTAAATAATTTACGTTTTCTGGCCAGGCTTATTTTCTGTTAAGAAAATACCACTTGCTGTGGCGCATTTGGAAGTGCTCAATTAGCTCCCGTGGTGCTTATTACAGCATGCTGCCATGATGCAGAGCCGCTACAATGTCACAACTGGCCATTGTTTCTTTCAGTCAGTGCTTAATTAGGTAACCTTATACTTGAAAACATTTTAATGGTCTTTAAATTTATATTCTTATATCGTAAGCAGCTCTTAAACATTACATACAAACTCTCACACACTATATATTATTTTGTTTAAATCGCAATGGGTCAGCTTTGGCCAGACACCGCCATCATTATAGAAACCCAGGTAGAAGGAAATCATGAGTCAGTTGCTTTGTGGCTGAATATTTTTATTTCCACGCAAATTATAAATAGTCTGTGATTTCTCCTCTGTGAGTTTTGAGGTCATGTTAAAAGGGAACCAGAGCTCTTTGAGCACCATAAAGCAAGTATTTTTGTTGAAGTGTGATTTCTTGTTTTTCTTTTTCAGGAAGAATCTGTGCACATCTTTTTTGTCACACTTCAAGAAAGACCAGTTGAGTATATGTTAAATAACATCATCATAGCTGTTATAAATGTATTATTCTTATGATGTTTTATTTATATATTTATTTTTACTGTAAAACATTTTTTTATCATTTTTATTACTATAATAATTAATGCATTGAATATTCAGAATTGCATTATTATAGATAGATAGATAGATAGATAGATAGATAGATAGATAGATAGATAGATAGATAGATAGATAGATAGATAGATAGATAGATAAATAGATGGACCAGTAGATATTGAACCAGTGTAGATATAGATATAGATAGATATTGGACCAGTAGATAGATAGATAGATAGATAGATAGATAGATAGATAGATAGATAGATAGATAGATAGATAGATAGATAGATAGATAGATAGATAGATAGATAGAGATAGATAGATAGATAGATAGATAGATAGATAGATAGATAGATAGATAGATAGATAGATAGATAGATAGATAGATAGATAGATAGATATTGGATAGATAGATAGATAGATAGTAGATAGATAGATATTGGACCAGATAGATAGATAGATAGATAGATAGATAGATAGATAGATAGATAGATAGATAGATAGATAGATAGATAGATATTGGACCAGTAGATAGATAGATAGATAGATAGATAGATAGATAGATAGATAGATAGATAGATAGATAGATAGATAGATAGATAGATAGATAGATAGATAGATAGATATTGGACCAGATAGATAGATAGAGATAGATAGATAGATAGATAGATAGATAGATAGATAGATAGATAGATAGATAGATAGATAGATAGATTGGACCAGTAGATAGATAGATATTGGACCAGTAGATAGATAGATAGATAGATAGATAGATAGATAGATAGATAGATAGATAGATAGATAGATAGATAGATAGATAGATAGATAGAGATAGATATTGGATAGATAGATAGATAGATAGATAGATATTGGATAGATAGATAGATAGATAGATAGATAGATAGATAGATAGATAGATAGATAGAGTAGATAGATAGATAGATAGATAGATAGATAGATAGATAGATAGAGATAGATAGATAGATAGATATTGGACCAGTAGATAGATAGATATTGGATTGATAGATAGATAGACCAAAATAGATAGATAGATAGATAGATAGTAGATAGATAAATAGATAGATAGTATTCACATGGAGACCATAATTCTTAGTGCAGGGCGTTGTCAAAGGAAACTGAAGGAAACTCCAGATTTGTTTTTAATTAATGCATTTGATTGTAGGCGTACTGCTAAACAGACTTCCCCTCCACAAGGATCATGTCAGTGAGCAGTAAACATGATCAAAGCGGGACATAACCTGCCTTCCTGCATGCTGTCATATTTCCTGTACAGGATATAGACTTAGGCTCCCTTGACTCCTTGTTGACCCTATATGATATCATGCTTCGGTTTATTAAGAAGACCACTGATGTGTGTGATGGTGTTTCATTACAGACTAATGTCAGGATAATCCGCCTCAGTACTGAGTTGTCTTGTGTTTGAGAACACACTGTAACCATAACTCTGGGTAGTTTTGCTGATAAAGACTGGAAACGGGAAAACACAATAAAAATAATTCACCCATTACCATTACTCACCATTACGCAGTTCCAAAACGATGAGATCCTTTAATACGCTCAACACAAAGAAGAACATGCGTAACCAAACAGTTGCTGGTTTCCATTGACTTCCATAGTATGGAGAATTTGATTGATGGATATCATACTTGGTTAGGACAGCAATGCCATTTGATGTGGATGCCTCTACATTGGGCGCCACACTGCACACAGAAATAAACATTATCAATGAACAGTGAATTTAATTTCAATCCCAAAGCTAATGTATCGCTGTAAACATTCAAGTTATAGTTCTGCAGTCATATGGGCTACTCTTGGGAGGCTTTTTGTAGCTTTTTGTAGGTTTCCTTGAAAAAAGCTGCATGGAAAAATAAGTTTCAAACAACATTAGGATGAGTAAGTAATGTTTAAATGTCACCCACACACAATCAATTAAAAGAAATCCATATTACCTGAAGCAGAAACATTGTTTTAATGATCTCATATGAGCTCACTGAATGTGAGGCCGTGTTTAATCACCTCATAATTGACTCATGGAAAGTTTGTTTCTTAAAAGCAGAATTCCCCTGTACTTCCGTTGGGCAGCTATTACTACCACTTAGCTTTTTTTTGCTACAGCTACTTAATAAAACAACTCCTGCTCGCCTCCCAAAACATGCTAGCGCTGCAACTTCAGTATAAGCTGTAAAAATCTACAAATGAAAAGGGCAAAATGAATGCTTCTTTAATTGATTCTCATGCAATGATGTCTTTAAAAAACTATGACTATGTGAAGATTAGCGATGCAATGACGTGACAGAATTTAAAAGGAGACATCATATCAATAGAGCTCGTGATCACAAAGGAAGGCCTACTCTCCTATCCCACGAGGCCATGTGGAAAACAAAGGTATTTGTGTAAGTAGGTTACAGCTTAATGATTATTCATAAAAGTTGTACATTTCTAATTGCGCTCGGTCCCTGTTGGTGCATTATAGTACAAAAACCGCTTTATTCTCTACATCAGCGCCAGCTCGAACCTCTGTGGTTTTATTTAAAATGAGATCTGTTAGCCTTGTAATCTTGAGTGTAATTATACCTGGCTTTCACTTGCTGCTATCATGCCAGTGGCCAAATTGTTACGTATGGCATAAAAGCTGTTATCCTATCTGCATTTAGTTTGAAATAAACTTCCAGATACTACAATATCAATGAAATAAACCCACTTATAGGTAGTGTTTCCCTGCTGAAAAACAAAAAAACTACACAAAAACAGCCTAAGCTTCACGAGGTCTGGCGTTAGCATGTTGCTAAGCTAAAAGTGTTATTTTCCAAGTATTTAAACACAGCACGCGCAAATAATGGGTAAACAGTCACAATGGGTTAACAGTAAAAATTACACAATTTCAGCATCATTTAAACTGTTTATTGTTTTTTTCAGTATTTAATTAGTAATAAATATGTTTGATATTTCTCTAACTTCTGGGACTCTCGGCGCACCTCCGTTTGTAGCAAAAGAAATACTGTTTTAAAATAGAACGTGCCTTTTAAAGTAAAAAAAAATGCAAATGGGACACCATTAGCCAAACATCTATTTGTAATTTTGAAATGTGTGATATCTAAGCTTCCCCAACACAGTTTTTCATTACAGTTTGTGTCTTTCCAACTGATGTAAGTAATCAGCAGAGATAAATCTCACCCATTAGGGCCTCATCAGGTAAACTGTTGTCATTTTTGGAAAAGACATTTAGCAGTGATTTACACGAAAAGAAATGTGTTTACAATTAAAGACAGGTTAAATGCGTGTCTGTGGACTGGGTGGGAAATCCTTTTGGGGAATGACTGCAGTGGGCAACCCTCTTGCCAACCCTGACCCAACAACTCCTGTCAAACCGATTTTTATGCCAGTATAATTGAAACCATCTCTCGTCTCAGCCACACACAGGCAGCCAGTGGGAGTATGTGAATCACTGTTGCATTACTTTCAAGGCAATGAGTGCGATTAGAAAAATACTTTTTCCTTTTTTAGTTTCACGTACGGAGACCACTTAAATTGAATATTGCCTTACATGCCCTGTAAAATTGTACATGCAATGCAATGAGTTTACACACCTACTTTATTCAGTGTCTGGTTTCCAGATGGTGTTTTCCAAATGTCTGTTTTAAGTAAAAATGCGCAAACGTCGCTGATCACTATATAGTTCAGACTTGCAACTTAATTTCTGACAATTTAGGCTTTAGTTTGGATAAATGTAGCTTATTTTCTTACAATTCTGAATCGATGGATCACAACGGCTTAGAATTATCCTTTTGGTCCGCGTGTAGATTTTTTTACTGCTTGGGAACATGATGTTTTTTATGAAGGACTTTATATCTCACAATCGCGACTAGTTTTAAACAAATCCTCTATAAAAGCATTGTTTGAATTTGCACGTAAAGGTGCAATTACAGTACACGAATGAGATTTAATGCGCAAAAAGGTCAGATGTATGTAGTGATGTATGAAGCAAATTTTAAAATGAGCAGATATTTTTTAAAGGAATTTAAAAGACCAACAGAACTCCGCGATCAATGAAACTCAATGCAAAATCTGCATGGAAAAAGAAAATTGATGGACGCCCCCAGAAAAATAAACACAATAACATATAGCATTTCGCTAATATAAATGTAACAATAGCTAAATTCATCAAATAGGTCATAATCAGGTTCAAATTTCATGATCGAAAAAATCCATTGTTTGTTGTCATTAGTAGATCTATAACGCTCGTGGATTTTCTGTTGGTCGAAGTGATTTTGCACGAGCAGCTGAACCAAAATTTCTCCAAAAATTTGCCATTTTCCAATTATGTTGCTTGAAACTTTACGTTTGATCAATTGGCCAAACGAATGAGCTTCATCTGAATTGAAAAGCCGCGGAACGCAAATGTCCGTTTTCTCGAATGAATGGAAATCGAATGTTTTAATGACTGCACTGTCAAAAACAGTTTCGACGTTCTCCGAAACGTCCCAAATTCTAATCTTGGAACATCGTGGATATTATTTACATCCTGCCGGATGTCTGCGCTGAACTCCGCATAGCTCCTTTGAGTTGTTGGAAAGCGCTGAGATGCACCGAGGTGTACAGTGCCATCTGTCAAGACAAATTAGCTGCTGCTCTTCGCTGGAAAGCTGAGATGTGTCAAACACTTGCTTTCGGTGATTGACGTGGAGTGATCCCGCACTACATCAGCGAAATCCACAATTTTTACCTTATTTTCCAAATGTCTGACAAGGCAAACTGGAAGATCTCAGCCACAGGCCAGTGCTCAGGCACAGAGCAACAGGTGCTGGCTTCTCGTCTTACAGACTTTCAGCCTTTGTTGTCAAGTCAGGGCTGCACAGAAATGGTTGATGGCACTGTCGGAATATATTTTAAATCATTTTTAACAACAGTTTTAAATTATACATGTATTTTTTGCCTGCGCAGTACAGAGCTCCTCCATCACAAAATCTAACAAGAGATTTGGGTTAAATTGGGTTACCATTTGCATGATTATATGTTAATTTCGTATGTATTCTCATTCTCATTCGCTCATTTGTCTCGTAGCTCTTTTGAATGAAGTGTTTATGATGAAAAAAGCATGCATAATAAATACAAAATAAAAAAAAAAGTTAAAATATGAGTAGACGGCATGTCACGCTACTAGAACTGCTTGACATCTCATGTCAGCTTCCCATCTACAACTTATAACTACGCAGACTGCAAACTTTCTAACCTTTTTTTTGTGCTGATCATGGAGGAAAATGTGCGCTATGGATTTTTTGATCACTTTTTATTTCATTATTTGTCCTTAAAATAATGCACGATTAAATTAACCATAAATATTTCAACAACATCTGCTTAAAACAGTTTCAATATGCAACTGCACAATCAAATATTGGTTTTAAATACCTTAGGTAGGCATGTTGTATATTCGTCTGTTAAAGCATTTAAGCAGAAGCCAAAAACATTTTAGAACCATGAGAAACATAATATCTGTCAAATATGAATTTGTTATTATTCCTTCATTATAAGGGAATCGATTTGATTAGTTTAATATGTTCTGATCGTAGTTAGGCCAAACTCATCTGTCGCAAAATAAGAATATTTTCAATGTTTTTCAAAATAAGACATTTTTAATGCTTCATAAAAAGTTAAAATTACGATAACCATATATTTTAATGCCAGTGTTCACGATCAGTTTGTTTTTAGCAAAAGGCCATCGGTGCCTAGTTGCGGTTCATATATTCGATTTATTTGAAGTTAATATAAAGTTTATTAAAGTATGTTAATTAAGTCTTTCTACTTTAAAATGTCATGCTTAATTTAGTTACTCACTTCTTTCTAATGAATTCCTCATTTTCTCGTGTCCCCATTTCCGACTGAGAATAGTTTCTACACCATTTTTTTTTTTTTTAGCAGTGCAGCAATTCCGAAAATTCATTATAAACCGTTTTACAATGACGAATCTGTGTTTTAACATCGCAGCTGAGAAACCAAACGCACAGGAAATTCAAAACACCTTGAGCCGAGCAGAAACGCATCGTTCCTTCAAAGACTGGCCCGTTTTTTTATGTTGTTTTTTTTCTTCTGAACTCCGGGGTTCAGATTTCAATCACCGACATTACAGAGATTGTGAAAAACAAAACATGATCTTCCCTCTCACGCTGCCTGTGGCGGGCAAAGGTTAAGCCCATTTCAAACAAGCTGGTCCGAGTTTACGCATACACACGCACGCGGATCCTGGACGATAAATCTCACGGCCCCTCCACTGCCCCCCGACAATCCCAACACTTGCCCTTGAAACGCTAAAAAAGCTGCTTGTGGGAAGTGTGCAGAGTTTGCTCCGTTGGTGGCCACCGCAGTAATAAAGCCGAGAGAGGCTGCGTACTCCATAAAACCCACGGCCAGACGAGCACGGCTTTGCATGATCGCAGTTCAAAGCAATGCACATGGCTTCTTCTGAAAATCCGTAGGGGAATAATTTGTTAATAACCGCACTGGTGTTTAGTAAATAAGTCCACTTATGCCGAGTCAGATCATTTACAATTTTCCATTTGGTGTCTCGTACAACTCATTTTCTCCTTTAAGAGTTGCTCTGGGTTTGGAGAGTATGTGAGCTAGAATGAATTCGAGGGAAAACAGGAACATAAGTTTTCCGCTTGTGAAATTTAAAGCCAAGTTTGGGACCGGAGCGAACCAGAATGCATTAGACACTTTGAAATCGTGTAGGAAAAGGTAAGGCCTTCTCTTGCTGGAGCTTACTTAGACCAAACATCCTGTTATGGCTACATCACCTTGCCTAATTCAGTTAACCTAAAGCAGATTTTTCTTGAAATAATATGAAGTACTTGTTTGACCAAATCTCTGGCATCTTTTAAGCGGCTTTTACGGAAATCCTGAAATCAAAAGGAACGTTTCGGGGGGAGACAGCAAAAACATCTTGTTAATTTTTAAGTTATAAACTAGCAATTGTATGAAAGCGTATATAATTGTATGTAAATATGAGATGAAGCTGCTATTACGAGACATAAAGTCAGCATCACAAAATTTTAAGTTGCAATTATGTTAATAAATATCAGAATTGCGATATACATACGAATTCGCAGTAAAGTTGAAATTGTGATACGCAGTTAAGCAATTAACACAAAAAGTTAAGATTTGACACCGCCAAAAGTACATTTTAGTGTGCAGCATAAATATGGAAATTAGTATATGCAATAAGCTTGATGTGGTTTACAGAGATAATAATATGAACTGTGGTTATTCAAGCGTACTTAACAAAATATTATTTTCAACGAAATGTGACTGCAAGTCACATCAGAAGGCTGTGGGGGGAAAAAATGGAATATAGCAGACATATATTTGCATGGGAATAATGTCAGAGGATAATTTAAACCGTGATATGAGGATGAATATTATCAGAGACGAGATAAACAACAAAGCACTAAACTTATGCCGAGGGTGAAATTATACATCATGTGAATATTCGCGGTTCCAAAGACGCCATATTTGTGTCTGATGTGAAACGAGTGCAAACACATCTATATGAGATTTAATAGGTAATATTAATATATTAAAATAATAATTTACTTTTAACTACCATTTTTCCCACTGATCCCTAGACAAAACTAATAGTGTAAAAAGATAACGTTAGCTAGCGTACTACAGTCTGAATTTAATGTAAATTTAGCTCAAATTAGCACATTTTATAATCAATCATTCTTCCTAGACAAATAACTAGTTTGAATTGTGAACGTAGCCACTTGATGTAAGCTTTAAGACCTTGAAGAATCCTCTGTCTCACACGCGCTAACGGCTAATGGCTAACGGCTAACGCCATTCATTCTGGATGCAAACATAAACCTGGATTTCATTATTAAAGCCCAAATTCAGACACCAAAAGTAGCCCACACACAAAGTTCTCTTTAATTATGATAATACGTTTCCATTTATTTATAGGCTACATGACTGCAATAACATTTTAGTTTTAAATCTGCCATCGCTAAAATATGTTTTACTGACGTTTTCAGACTCATTTTGTTACGCTTTTCGTAATTCATACCATCTATGTGTGTCCTAAATTTATACACCACTTGTGCTGCCAGTAGTTCGTAAATTCACAATTTTATTCAGAACAATTGTTTTTATGTTTTCGTTATGACAAATAATAAATAGGTTTAGTCAAAATAAAAGTTATTATTTTGAAAACCGTGATTATACTGACAACTTATAACCAACAATTTATTCCGTCGATCTAACCTCTTGAAATCGTAAATTTTGATTGGGGTTTTTATAACGACTGTTGTAACAGCGCAACATATCTCGGCCATATTGTAACCTTGTGAACCTTCGGTGAGTGTTTTCGCTGATCTTTCCCTGGAAGTTCTGGCTGCTGTGACCAGAGTGACAGGTCGCACATCGTGACTCGGACACAAAAATGGCGGCGATAAAACACTGTGACGTCACATGACACCTATCAATTCGTCAAATGAACATTGTCTAAATTCTTCATGTTGTGGATGCGTGAGGCACAAAGCCGATGTGACCGGTCTGTTGAGTTGAGCTTGAGGAGCAACGTACTACTTTTTACGCACACCTCAAGGCAATATGCTAATTAAATTTTTCTTTGAGTGCTAACTTTGATGTCAGACTGTAATGAGTATTGCAGAAGGCAAACAGACACATTCAAGATGCCTTGTGTGTTCAGGACACACAATCACAGCGCATACACTTTGTTGCGTCATACCTTTTCATATTTCATCCTCTGCATATGGCCTTGTGGTTGTCGCATTAACTCAACACATGTAAACAAATGTCAGTTACTATAAATGTAAAAGAAAATGAAATGTGAACAAGTATAAACAGTACCCCTAAATAACACAACACAAATGCAATTTTTAGCAGGAAATAATATACATCAAGAAAAATAACCTAGAGTGTTTGCTTGATAAACTAAGTTGTTGCTAGGCAGTGTTTCAGGTGGTTACTAGGGTGTTGCTTAGTGGTAACTATGGTGTTTTGTGTGGTTGCTACAAACGCAATCACAAAAATTATACATTTAATATGTGTTGTAAAGCAGGAACTATGATTTTCTGGGTGTTACTATGTGGTTGCTATAGTATTTTGGGTGGTTGCCAAAGCCTCGCTAGGCTGTTAGCAAATTGTTATCGATGCAAAGTGTTTGTTATGCACATTTTAAGCTCTTGCTAGGCATTTGATACAGTGTTCCAGGTGTTTTCTAGCGTATTGCTTATAGGTTGCTTTGGCTGGTGTCTAGCATGTTGCTAGATTGCTAATGTGGTGTTCTTGTTTCAGGAGGTTCTGATGGTTTAGCGGGTACAGGAAGTTGTTTCCAAGATGTTTTAGCACATTGACATGCGCTCAAATATACTCAAAGTAGTTGCTAGAAGCCATTCTGAGTGTTCGTTGGGTACAATCTGCAGGCGGTTGATGCAGTGTTTCAGGTGGTCACTAGGGTTTTGGCAGTTGATGGAGTGTTTCAGGGAGTTGCTAGGTGTTGCTAGGTTTGGTAGTGTTTTTGGAAGGCTGCTAGCATTGCTGAGGTAAGTCATTTGTAAAGTGCTTTAGTGGTTACTAATGTGTCACTAAGTTGTTACCACAATGTCCTTTTTGGTTTTTAGCGGACTATGAATAAGCTGTTGCTAAGCAGTTGATGTGGTGTTTCAGTCACAGGGCTAGCCCTTGTTAAGTGACAGTTATAGTGTTTTGGGTGTTTCTGTGTTATTGGAAGGTGTTCTGCAGTAGGTTCAGTGTTTAATAACCACAAATTTAATAAAAAAAAGAGTGTGTTTGCTATCAAAATAATGAGAATCAATACAGCGCAGTGCTTTACAGTGCCTCGTTAAGCTGTTTGCAGGTATTTAATATGCTTTTTTGTACTTAATTTGCTGTTGCTTTATTAGTTCATCGTCACAACAAGTCTCTACATTTGTGACTGTGTTGTAGAAAATGTGCTTGGCTTCCTCTGACCCCACCAACCACGATGAAAACCCTTCTAGCCGTGGTGCGACATCTGTGACTTTGTAGTGATAGGGTGAGTGCAGGCATGTAAGTGAAGTGAAATGTGTTTGAGTACGTGTGAACATGTGGCAGAGAGGCAAACGTGGGCCACACACACTGCTGGTCCTGTGCACTACGGCGATCAGACAAGCCAGCTATTCTTGGACATACTTGATACTGCGAGCAGGAGCTGGTCTCCAGGCAGAGCTCTGCAGATTCATATCAGTTCTGACCAAGCAGCCATGCTGTAAATTCCTCACATTTGTCTTTTTACTATTTTTTCATCACATTCCGGACATTGCCGTTTACGAATTACGCTAGTGCATAAAAATGCACTAATGCAAAAAGTGAGTTTTTTTTTTTTATGTACCAACATTAATCAAATTATTTTTTTAAAAACAAGTAACACTACCAACAGGGTTAAAAAAAAATAAAAATTACAATACTGGGATTTGTACCACTGGTATCAGATTAATTTTGCTTCTCGGTTAAATGCATCCTGATATAATGTTTAGATAATTGCACTGAAAAGCAAGATTAAAAAAAAGTAAGAATCATTTATGTGTGTATATATGTATTTGTTTATTTAGTGATTTTTGTGGTTCATGTTGCCATGGCAATGAAGTTGTAAAACTGAATTAAATTAGATATTATATTAATGTTTTTTATTTTTCTTTAAATGTCATTTTCAAATGGGTTCCGCTCACTTTTCTCACCGTAACCCACACTTCTGGAAGGACAAGTCAAAAGTAATTTTTGGTAATCAACATTGTCGTCATTTTTTAAATAAGATTCCCATTTATTGTAATTGTATTAAAAAGAGCCAACAGTGCTTTCTTTGATTTTACCTTTTCAAAGTCATGTGGGTTTGGAACAGCATGAGGGTGAGTAGGAAATGATGACAGAATTTTCACTTTTTCTGAAATATTCTTTATATATTTGAAGTCTGTGTCATGGTGATATTCTCTAATATTCCCTGAGGTTGAAGTCTTTTGGTTCTTAGAGAAAAAAAAAAATAGTACACTTCAAACATTTGGGGGAATCGCGAAGACAAAAAAAAAAAAGGAGAACACAGAGGTTCAGAACAAAGCCATTTTCTTCTCTTGTTCTAAACGCATGCACATGTATTTAATATATTTGATTACATTAGCATTTCTCCTACACTTGTTGTTGTGGGCCAGAACCCACCAGCCAGATCTTTACCCCTGGCTATTGTAACGTGCAAAGCAGAACTTGGAAAGTTGCTGGTATTCTTCTGCATGTTCAGAAGACCATATCACACTCACGCTTTCACTGAATCACACACATATACACACAAAGACCAAGTCATTGTAGGCGTACTCCCAATGCCAAAGCGAAAATCAGTTTTTTTTTTTTGTTTTTAACACATTAGACCTGCTTGAAGACTTCTTGCATTTAGATAATAGAAAGTGTGAATTTCCATTTTCACCTTTGAAACAAGAAGATTGATCTAATTTAATTATGTATTTATTTTCACCAAAAAATCATCAGTTATATCATCATTTTTAAACGTTTTTCTATTTTTAGTACCAAACAATATGTTGCACCTGTGTTGTATTTTGCTATAAAAAATTCTGAGGTTCAAAAACAAATGCAGGAATTAATTGTTTACAATAAGCTTATACTGCAATACTGTTTAAAACAAGAAGAAATACTTGTAAGATAAGTACTAAACTTATCTTGTTTGAAGTGTATTTAGACATTGGGAAGTGGAGACTATTCGATCTTAATCATCATCAACACGTGTTGTGATTATGCAAATTTGACAATTATCAACTATTCAGTATGTATTTTCCCAATATTTGCATTCTGCATTTTTACACTAAGAAAGTTACCTTGGCAACATACCGAAATCAAACTCTATTGGCATCAATATCAAGTCACATATATCATAAAAAGTGCTATTGGAATGAATTGCCAATGTAGTATTTTACATCAGTCACTTACGAAGTTTCATTATGGTTGCAGGCTTATAATGTAGCTCTCTG
The DNA here is from genome assembly GCF_018831695.1 of Puntigrus tetrazona. Lineage (NCBI taxonomy): Eukaryota > Metazoa > Chordata > Actinopteri > Cypriniformes > Cyprinidae > Puntigrus > Puntigrus tetrazona. The sequence goes on along the minus strand of NC_056720.1, from coordinate 17,133,200 downwards.
TGTAGGCAAAGACAGTAAAAACAGCTCACTGAGTTTGGAACAGAGCCATAGCCGGTTTTAGACCGCGGTTGTCCAACTTTCATGTGGCCACGGACAATTAATCCTTTTAAAGCATCTATTTAAAATTCCCATTCGTCACCAGGCTTTTCAAACTGAATTTAGCTTAATTGCAACCGACATAAACAAGCAGTTTTTTAACTGATATGCAGTTGCATTAAATTATGCAAAATCGCACGCACGTTTGAACTTGAGATAAGTTGCTCGATAGGTTTTTTTTCGAACCCAGAAGGGTTTTTGGAGGAAACGGCCTAAGCGATGTTTAATGTGTTCGAAAAACACATTATCTTGGCAAACGCGGTTTAAGCCCAGTCGCTATCCGCTGAGAAATCCTAACTGTTCTTACAGTTGCATACATTCACACTGCTAAAGTCTTTAACGTGCTGTCAAAATGATAGGGAACGTTTCTGGCAAATCTGTGAAATTGCTTAATGATCACATTTTAACGTTTGTTGTCAGTGTAAAATATTATTTAAAGTCGTATTTTGGTCAGGGCTGTGCAAAAAAAGAAAACTAGCATAACTGGAACTATGTAAAAGATGGCAATCAAAAGGAAGGAAGGAAGGAATTTGACATAGTCCAGAGAATATGTTATCCTGAACATGATCCCTGCTCTCTTTGAGGTGAAAATTCAGACATTCAAGAGGAGGAAATACTTTTCAATGCGCGTTTTCTTCAGCCCGAGCTTAGCGCTGATGGATAGCTACGATTTAGTAATGCAAACTTTACGTGTTGCGCGACTAACGCGATGACTTAAATGTGTAAACAAACCTGAGTGTCTTGTTGACATCCACAGACTAGCACACCAATGTTGTGCTGAAATAAAGTTTCCTGGCCTCACGGAGAGGGAGAATTAGTTATCATTTGTTGAAGACGTAATGGTCAACTTTTACTTTCCATTTTTCACGTCAAAGCAGCAAGAGTTAATAAATGTGCTTCTAGCCCTTCAGAGCAAAAACGCAAGACAAAACAATAACTTCTGGGAATGCAGCAATGCAAACTTTAAACGTTGCATGACTCGCAAGTGGAAAATACTTCTCATATATAATAATAATAATTCGCAGTGAAAACACTCAAACTAGCATTGATGGATAGGTCTAATTTAGCAATGCTAACTTTTGTGTTGCTCAGTAATCTTGATGAGCTAAATCTTTAAAAGCCGGAGCAGCTTTTTGACGTCCAGACTAACAGTGTGCTGAAATAAAGTTAGCATGGCCTCACTGAGGGAGTTACACAACATTAGCATTAGCATCATTTGTCGACATAAAAATGGAAAGTAAAACAACCATTTGTCTTCAAGATGGCAAGAGTTCATTTGTTGATGTTTTAGCCTTTATGTTAAATTCGAAAAGACATTATGCAGTTCCCGGGAACATGACTCATGAGATGGGAAGTACTTTACTCATGAAGGGTTACGTAACATTAGCTTTAGTTTAGCATAATTTTTTTGACAAAAAAAAAAAAAGTAAAATTCCCAGAAGCTGCATACGGGGGGGACAGTCTGCATAAATTATGCATTAACTCACAGTCTTGAATAAAAATGTTGAAATTTACTTGTCACTTTGCTAGCTTTGTGTTCAAGTAGATGCACTCAATGAAGTGCTAAAATAAAGTTTGCATGACCTCACTGGGGCGTGCACACAACATTAGCATTAGCATCATTTGTTGACATAAACTAAAAAGTAAAACTTGACCAGTTGACTTCAAAATGGCTGATTCATGTATATTTCATCCTTAGGCGTTAAAAGCAATATAGAGCTTACATCATTTTTCACGTGATGTCTTCTTTTAGCCATGAAAACATCTCAAGCTAACACTGATGGATTTAGAAAAACTAGCTATAATTCATCAGTGTAACTTTCTGTTACACAAAACTGATTTTTTCAAGATGTTGACAGTTAATTGGCCCACGTTTGCGCACAGCTTACGCAGGAGACCTTAATCCATCTTGCTTGAATACAGCATTGCAAACTTAACATGTTTGCGCAACTCGTAGACGCTCTTAAGATGACTTAATAATTCTCAAATCATGTTTTCTTGGCTGTGCAAATGTCTAAAACTAGTGCTGAAGGGTAACTACAATTTAGCGTTACTAACTTTGTATTTACATGTGTTGTCCACACTAGCGCATTAGCACATTAGCGATGTGCTGAAATAAAGTTTTCTAGCGCCACTTACAAAACTAAACTTAAACTAGAAAGTAAAACATGCCTGTTCGAAACGTTAAGAATCAAAGCACATTTCACCCTTTAAACATAGTTAAACATAGAAAGATCATAACAAAAGCATGCAGCAATGCAAACATTAAATAATCGCACTCACTCGTAGACTCCCAGGAATTATTTTTCAATGTCTTCTTCAGCCATGAGAAACATCTTAAACTAGCGATGATGGATAATTACGATTTAGCAGTACTAACTTTACGTGTTGCCCATGACTAGCGTGTAAACAAACCGGAGTGTCCTGTTGACGCCCACACTAGCGTAAGTGCTGAAATAAAAATTTCACGGCTTACGGAGGGGGTTACACAGCATTAGCGTGCGCTTGTCGGCAATACAAAATGGAAAGTGAAACTCGCCATTTGTCTTCAAGATGGCGAGAGTTAATTCATGTGCGCTAGGTGCCTTAAACGTGGAAAAGACAATATACAGCTGCCGGGAATGCTGGGAAGCTACGAGATGAATATATCACCGCTCTCCCAGAATCGTTCGAAGCTCTAGAACCGTTTGATCTTTCAATGAACAAGCGGGAAAAAAAAAGATCCCAAAGCCCAACGTCATTAAATCTTTGGCGGTTTATTTGTGTAAGCGCTGGAGCTCGAGGAGCGCTGGAGTTGTAGGGTGGTCTACAGCCCATTTGTTCCTGCTCAGCATTACCGGTGCTGAATCCATTTCTAGTCTAGAGCGGTGGACAAGGGGGTCGAGGGCCCTCTGAAGGCTTTGGAGGCAATGGCTTGGGACCTCTCTGTTACTGAGAGGGAACATTTGGATGCAGCTGTTTCTCAGTGGTCTAAATGGAGACGTTGTGCTGCCGCCCGTGTCTCGGCTTTCACTTTGGCCGAGAGCCGTGTTTCAATAACACAAGTGATATCCCTGCAAGCTGCCTGAGCCCTAGACTGAATTCGTCTTCCACTTGAGCACAAGTCAATCTGAAGTGTCAAAACCGGTCTCTAATTTAAGACCCAAGAGCCTCTGCTAATGATTCAGCTATGCTTACCACTCCAATTATCTTCCTGATGATTTTTCAACACCTAAATATCCCGTGAGAAAAGCTCAGGAATTATTTTCCTAGCATTCACTTTTAGTAGATTTTTCTTTCTTTCTTTCTTTTAGATTCCTATTCCTATATATCATACTAATAGCATAAGTTCTCATACTGCTGACACAATAACAATAACAACAATAACATATAACTGTATTTTTCTTTAAATAAATAAATACATATATATCAAGTAAGTTAGATCATTTTAACTATTTTAGAATTATTTTATTTTCTTAAATCTTATTAACACAATTACACTACTTTTTAAAATTATTTTATGGAAAAGTGTTCCTCATTATTACATTATTATAATTGCAGTTAAAATAAATTAAAGCAAAGAAATCTGTATTTTTGTGTTGTTTTCACATTTATTTATTGTTTTACTCCTTTGGCAAGATTCTCCCCTTATTTTCTCTGCATGATCTTATTATTACATAGTTACACTTTTATTTTATTTTATTCTATTCAATTTTATTGTTTGCTCTATAACTAGTTTTTCGGGTCAGGTTAGGCCACTTCTCTCTTTAAGGAACTGGCTGGTTGAAGGAAAGCACCGCCAAGGGAAATTGTTGAGAATGTGAATCCATATGAATTCAAATAGCCTTGAAATAGTTTTAGACAGCTTTGACCTTAGCAAATATGATGGAACATGTTCCTTCTGTAGAGACAATGTGGAACAGGGATAGATGGAGTTCCAAAACACTATTACAAAAATCATAGAAAGATGTACTGCTTGGAGCTTGTGCTGAATAACCAATAATCTGAAACACTGAATCAAACCCATTTATACCCAGCGAAGGACCTCCAGCTGGATACTCAACTGCTCTAATAAGCCATGAGCTAAAATTATGGAGCATTTTGAGAAGGTTGTGTTTTTGAATTTTTCTGAAGCTCATGGGTCTGTAGAAAGAATCTGAAAATACTTTTAATCAGCTGAAATATGACTGAGACTGTAGGGGATATGTTACAAATAATTATACTCCAAAAAGCCTACTGACAACATTATCAGTGACATTTTGAATTAGGAGTGTGTACGTTCCTGACAAATTATGACATTCAGCTGCTTTCTGTGATTAATTACATTTGATTCTTTATCTCATGTTACTTCCCAAGATATCTCCAACTAGACGCTTTCTAACGCTCAGGAATGTTCTGTCCTGTGAAGTTAGATAGCCCCTGTTAAACTCTTAACAAATATCAATCTCAGCTGTATGTGGCAGCACCAGTGTGTTTATTATCAGGGCCAAATAATTCAAATAATTTTTGTTATGTGCTTAACAGCCACCCTTTTGCTTTTACCTACATAATGTTTTGCTTTCATATGTGACTGTGTGTTGTTTTGAAACGAAGAAATCACCTGACATGATAATCTCCTATGCAAATCGTTATTTTGGGCGCATTTTATTTTGACGATACCAATTGATTTTGGTTCACACTGAAAAGCACTAAATGTTTAATTAGCAACTGGACCAATGGCATTGCTAAATATAAATTTGCAATTTTGAAAACATTTCCGATTGGCAAATGTAGGATCGAATTCTGAAAAAACGCGAGGTACATTTTTGTAAAAAGCTTTGATGTCAAAATTGCATGTATGTGTGTGTGTGTGTGTGTGTGTGTGTGTGTGTGTGTGTATGTATAAAATTGTGGTTGAAATAAGCTTCCATGGACCCTTAATAGTCATCAGCATAGTTTTTCATATTGAGAATCTTAAAACATGTATGTACATTTCTAACACTATTCTTTGTACTGTATTACCTTTGCATCAAATTCCACAAAAACTACTTTAACACTAATGCATCAGATGTTTTGTAATGCAGTTCCTATGTGGAGGGATTTAACATCGTTTCTCTCTTCTGACTGCTGCTATCAGTGTCTATCAACTTTTATTGAAAGTCAACTATGACTTCCACTTCCACCGCTGAGAAACCCTGTGACGCTTAAAAGGATCCATTGTACATTTTTTATCTAAATCCAGTATGTCCAAAAGCACAACTGTTTACGCCATAAAACTGATGTCTAGTTAACGATTCATAATAATTCATAATAAGGTCAGACCCTTTTCAAGCTGTTACTAGCTCTTCAGAGTAGTATGGTTTGCAGCACATCAGACTGCAGTAACTAAATACTACCAAAGTGCATATAAATACAATACAATAAAATTTAAAAAGCACTTTGTACTTTTACTGAGAAACCTTTCATCAAAGCATCTGTATTATAATTCAAGTTTATGATTTGTATATTTCTTCTACCAAAGCTAGTAATTCCTTTTTCCAACGAAGGGATTTGTAATAAATATCCTTGATTTTCTAAAACTAAGAGGAATTTTTATTGAAGATATCAGTTTTTCACAGAGCACTGACGTGTATACGTTTTTGTCCAAAGTGACATAAAGAGCATTTCAGAAGATCATGCCAAAGCCCTTCACAACAGCAGATAGTTTTCCTATGAGACGAGGGGTGAGTAAATAATGACATAATTTCCATTTTTAGGTGAACTACTTCTTTAAGGCGCTGTGTTATTGTGGTCCGCTCAGCCCCCTCTCTCTCTCTACTCATCTTTCTACCTCCTCAGGTTTCTTCTTTCTTTCTTTCACGTTCACATGTGGAGCTGATTAATAAATTAATACAGCGCCACAAGGGGCCTGGTTTGGAGATTTCTGGCAAGGCCGCTGTCTGTTTGTTTCCAGACGCCCATCCCCTAGTGCGGCTACTTCTTTAAATCGAAGTTCTGCATGTTGTAGAGCAGAATCTAGGTGTGCTGGGTGAAATATATCTCTGTAAATTTGACTGGAGCCCAGAAGCTGATCTCCAGGCACCAGAGAGCCAGATGCAGTTAAAACAAGTGACCTTTCAGTGTCAATGACATTCAGCGCGGTTATTTGTTAGTTAGCGGATGGTTTTTTGATCCAAAAGGGAATTCCAGTACACTTGTTACACGGACAGCCTGCCCCGGAGCGAGCTGGGGTTAACGGCTCGCTGAGGGAACAGCGGCGAAGGCACAATTGAAGCTAGTGCTATTGACGAGAGTTAAACAGGGCTCCGCCTCTGCTTTAAAGGAATCAGAAATTCCGTCATTATTCACTCTGCTCTGCATGTCGCCCAAATCAGTTTGACTTTTCAACGAACGCTAAGGATCAATTTTTTGAATTGATCTCATAATTTGAATGTTGTGCTTGAAATGGATTGATTCAGTTTCAGAATGGCGCAGAGTCAAAACTAACGCTATTAACGCGGGAAAATAATTGTAGCCAAATATTTTTCGGAGTAGTTTTCATATCAAATCAGTTTCTGGTGGACACAAAGTTCTTTTTTTTTTTCCGTGATAGGCATTCTGATTCACTCTGGACACATAAAATGATTGTAAAATGAAAATATAATTTTTGTTGGCACCAAATGTGCAAACTCTGTGTGTTCTCTCCCAAGTGGCTTATACAGTAACAGACGGCATATAATTCTGCAAATTATTTCCTAAACATACTTTTATACTTTTATTAAGCAAGGATGAAGTCAAAGAATTCAGTAAAATATGCATCTCAATTTCCGAATAAATACATTTTAATTATAATTATATTTCACAATATTATTATTTTTACGGTATTTTTACCAGATAATAAATTTAGCCTGTAGTAAAAAGATTTCTTCCAGAAAAATTAAATTTCTTATTCCTTAAACCTTTAATGATTAATAACTTTATGCCAAATAGTAAAAAAAAAAAGCTCAATTTCCTAGAATGCTCCAATTTTATCCATAAATTAGATAACAGCAGTTTTATTTAATTTAGTTATGGTGATCGCTTCTAGTGCATTTGTCAAATATAGATTTTAAGTTTTGATAATGATGCTATTTTTTTCAACATTGAACAACTACACCAGGGAATACATATGCATAATTAGGCAGAATTAATAACAATCCGATTATGTTTTGTTGCAAAGTTTGCATCGGATTGAGTAGTAGTTCACTTAATTTATCTTCCTGTCATTCAAAACCAGTTTTTAAGATTTGGAATGCTTAGAACCCGATGCAGCAAATTTCAGTAAATCATTTTGTTGGTTTGCATTGAAATATTATAACATAAGAAATCACTCAGTTCCCAACAGTCTGACTAAAATTAAAGTAAGACCTGTTTTTGATTTCTAGGATTATGATTCCACAAAATCTTTCTCTGTGCACACATTTTTTTGGAAGCGCAGGCATAAACACGATAAAGCTGCTTAATAAAACATTTACATCATTAAAAGGAAAACCATCTAAATAAATCTGAAATTGCATTTCAGAAAGATAGCAGGAAGGGCCGGACTGGCTGTCACAGAATTTGAACATAATTATCGTAAGGCTCTACCTCTAAATATTAGATCCGAGCAATCAATCACGTAAACGCTTTATTAGCCTAGAGCCCATCCTGCCTTTATTCCTTTGCAATTGCGTGAATTTCTGCTGGAAGAGTTTGCCGCAACATTCGCGTCCCGCAGAATTGTTTATGTAAGTTTCACACCACAAAATGCTGCAAGATGTTGGAAATGTCATCACCTTTCAAGTTCCTCTCCCACAACCTACTTTTCAAGCAGCCTCCCATGTGTAACTAATTAGCTGCAAAACTTGGGCTAATTTTTATTTTACCCAATTGGTGTCCGTTTCTTTTTTTTTTCCATCTTGCTATAAAGTTGCTATGTTCTGTGTGGATCTCCAAAGCCTCATTGTGAGCTGCGATGCGCTCTCAAGGCAGGAGAAGGAAAACGGCTTTTTGGCTTCTGTAACTGCAACTCATTTTAAGTGAAGGTAGGGGAAACATGCAAATATCTGAGCTTTGAATTCAGATCCGAGGAAGCTGTTCTTCTTTGAGAAAAGAGCTGTCGAGGGCCTCAGGTAAGGCTTTTTCTATACTTCCATTAGTGCTGATCTTGCACTCAACACCTTATTCCTCTTTATCTGTCAGAACTGGGCCAGATGCTGATGCCACGCGCAGCAAGCATGAACGGGAGCTCGCTTAAGGCGCCTCGTTCAGCAACATGTTTGACAGTGGCTACAACTCCTGCCAAGTGTCCTGAAACTGCCTAGTAATTGGTAAAGCTCCAACACGGTATGAAGCCGCCAATTCATTCATCATCTCGCACTTTCTCTGTTTAACTATTTCAAACTAAAACAGCCCCGCTGGACGAAGAACTTGTTGTTTACTAAAAATGATTGTGATGTAAAATGCTGGTCAACATTCAAGGAAGGTTTTGGCATTTTGTTTAGTAATCAAACCCAGTTAAGAGGCTTTCAGCTAATAAACCCGCATAGCAAGAATGCAAATGAAGCAAGAATTCATTGAATCTAGTTATGAGCCTTGTTAAGCTGATAAAGGGTTTTTGCATTCATGTTTATATCATGTGTTTTGAAAAACTATTTCTTCTAATAGCGTTTAAAGTAAGTGACTCCTAAAAATGTCATGCGGGTAACTTATGTAGTAAAGAGTAGTAACACTTTCCTTAGGCTTTCTTTGTGTATACCTACATGGTAAAATAGATAGACAAGTGAAGTTAGCTGTTGATTGTCAAAATGTCATGTGGTGCAACTTCTCCAAATCTAATTATTTGTTATATTTCCTGTCTCTAATAAATAATGACAAAAGATTTTTGTGTTAAATGTCTCAATGATATTTTATAATGCCGCGACAGCTGTACCACCCTGACATCTTTTCTTTATGCTTTCAAATAAATATTATTTAAGAAATAATCAGAAGGCCAAATCACATCACTCAATTTATAGTTTTGCTCATGAGCTAGTTACATAGTCTGATGGAAACATACCACATTACATCTAAAAACAATCGTATTCTCCCGAAATGGCTCCAACTGGGGCTATGTTTTGACATGGCTTAGCAGGTTAACTGGTAGCCGCGATCAAATCTGATAGAGAACTATCTGGTTTAACAGGACGCACAATTGGAACGCATGATCGCACCTGATCGCTTTCTACCCATCAATCGTGTAAATGGAGTCTGGCAACATGATGATTTATCGCGGCCGCCGGCACGATAAAAACCATTTCTCAAAGCCTGCAGATGCTGTCATTGTTTCTAAGTCTTTGGCCTGGCTAACGCGGAAGAGAGGACTAGGTCTCG